>NC_064620.1:444705458-445010347 GCF_023898315.1 Schistocerca nitens
TCTCTCTGACCAATCTACATGGCTTGGAGTGTATGATATACCACGTTATCCAACCAGCGCGCCTCCTGAAGTGAGTCCTCATTCAGTCAACGGGGAACTGATGTACACAACCTATACGTGTTAGATAATTGTTGGATATGTAATGAATCAATATTTTGAGAATTTTACATGACATTAAACCGAACTGGGGTTAGCTAAAGAAAAATTAAAGAAAGAGAGATTATGAGCAGGGTAAGAGTCAACCTAGTGTACGTCTGCGTGGTTTCTCCAGTTTTATGTGGCTTTTTAAGACATTCACGTTACTAGATTTAAGGAACTCAATTTTTTTTTGTATACAAGTAAAATATGTCACATGAAACCGCCAACAACATGCAAACAGCTTCATCAGTTTCTGTACTTGCCCTCTGGTTCAGCTGAATTGCCCAATTAGTCTGCCCACGTCTGTTGCTGCAAACTAATTATCGTTCCATACGTACCTGAGCTTAATCTCTTATTCTGTCTGTTGCTATCAATCGTCCGCAGCTCGTGGTCGTGCGGTAGCGTTCTCGCTTCGCACGTCCGGGTTCCCGGGTTCGATTCCCGGTGGGGTCAGGCATTTTCTCTGCCTCGTGATGACTGGGTGTTGTGTGATGTCCTTAGGTGAGTTAAGTTTAAGTAGTTCTAAGTTCTAGGGAACTGATGACCATAGATGTCACGTCCCATAGTGCTCAGAGCCATTTGAACCACTTTTTTGATATCTATCGATAAAAATCATGTTTATGTTTATTGTCGATCAGGAAATGATGGTCCTTCGGAAGTGAATAACATGAGACCTCAGTCATATTATTGAAGGAGTCACTCAGATCCGTATCTAATTCAGCAGCAGAGATACAGGCCAGAAAAGTTACTGTGGGTCTCTAAAAAGATAGTTATGATACAAGCGTTTTTATGTAAACATCTAACCTGCTTGTGAACCAAACAAGCATATTAGACGGATTTACGATGTTTCGGAAACTATGAGGACGCAGGGATCGCGGAGTAGTAAGCGACAAGGCCAATATTCAGCAAAAAAGAAAAAAAAAATCACAATGCATTTTACACAAACAACGCTACCTACGGCACACGCTGGTGCGTCGAGCAGACTTAATTGTTGAACTAAACGTCCTTAAGCTAACTAGTAATGGTTTAAAATCATGAAAAAGGTAAATTATACACTTCAAACAGGAAAATATGGGATTGGTAGTAACAATGAGAGACGAGGAAGACCGATAGCGTTCTCCGATAACTTTCAGATGACAATAGCGAATACTATATTTAAGCATCATAAGAGGAGGAGATATACTTGTAAAAGGACGAAAGCTTACATGACCTATTGTGCCTCTGCTTTCAATTACTGAAATTCACAACAAGTAACTGACATATTTTCAACAAAAATTAACTCCAAATAAAAATTAAATCCAATTAAAATCCACAATTTAACTGCAATACCAAAACTGCAGACCAATTGCTAACGGGGGAAGTTAAAGAAAGATTCAACCTGAAACTCAGGAGCTGTTTTTTGAGCCATCAGTCTTTTCACTGTTTTAATGCGGCCCGCCAAGAATTCCTCTCCTGTGCTAGCCTCTTCATCCTATAGTAGTACTTGCAAGCTACATCCTCAATTATCTGCTGCATGTGTTCCAATCTTTGTCGTCCTTTACAGTTTTTGCCATCTACAGCTCTCTCTAGTGCCATGGGAGTCATTCTCTGATGTCGTAGCAGATGGCCTATCAACCTCTCCCTTCCCTTGTTTGTGCTTTCCATATATTTCTATCCTCACCGATTGTGTGCAGAACCTCCTCATTCGTTATCTTATCACTCACATAATTTTTAACATTCGTCTGTACCACCACATCTGAAATGCTCCGATTCTCTTCTGCTCCGGTTTTCCCACAGTCCATATTTCACTATCAGACAATGCTGTGCCCCAAACTTACATTCTCACGAATCTCTTCCTCAGGTTGAGGCCTGCGTTTTATACTAGTAGACTTCTCTGGACAGGGAATGCCATTTTCGCCAGTGCTAGTCCACTTTTGATGTCCTCCTTGTTCCATCCATCACTGTTTATTTTGCTGCCTAGGTAGTTGACATCCTTAACTTCATCCACTTAATGACCACCACTCCTAATGTTAAGTTTCTCTCGATTCTCATTTCTGCTACTTCTCATTACTTTCGTCTTCCTCCGATTTATTCTCGATCCGTATCCTGTACTCGTTACACTGTTCATTCCATTCAGAAGATCATGTAATTCTTCACTTTCATTCAGGATAGTGATGTCATCAGCGAATCGTATCATTGATATCCTTTCACCTTGAATTTTAATAATACTGATAAAGCTGGTACAAGAATTATTTACATTCACCACAGGTCTCAAACGCCATTCCCACCAGATTTAGAATACTATAATGAAATCTAGATACAGTGGGCGTCAGTGAAGTGAAATGGGAAGAAGACAGCCGACCAGTGTGGCCGAGCGGTTCTAGGCGCTTCAGTCTGGAACCGCGCGACCGCTACGGTCGCAAGTTCGAATCCTGCCTAGGGCATGGATGTGTGTGATGTCCTTAGGTTAGTTACTTTTAAGTAGTTATAAGTTCTAGGGGACTGATGACCCAGATGTTAAGTCCCATAGTGCTCAGCGCCATATGAACCATTTTGAAAGAAGATAAGCATTTCTGGTTGAATGAGTATAGGGTGACATCAACAGCAGTAGAAAATGGTATAATGGGAATAGGATTCGTTATGAGTAGAAAGGTAGGGCATGGAGTGAGTTACTGCGAACAATTCAGTGATATAGTTGTCCTCATCAGAATCGACAGCAAACCAACACGGACAGCAGTAGCTCAGGTATACATTCCAACGTCGCAAGCGAAAGTTGAAGAGAGAGAGAAAGTATATGAAGATGCTGAACAGGCAGTTCAGTAGGTAAACGGAGATGAAAATCTAATATTCATGTGGAATTGGAATGCGGTTGTAGGTTAAGTAGCAGGGGAAAGGGTTATGGGATAATATGGGCTTGGTAGTAGGAATGAGAGAGGAGAAAGACCAATTGAAAAAATGGTTCAAATGGCTCTGAGCACTATGGGACTTAACTTCTGAGGTCATCAGTCTCCTAGGACTTAGAACTACTTAAACCTAACTAACCAAAGGACATCACACACATCCATGCCCGAGGCAGGATTCGAACCTGCAACCGTAGCGGTCGCGCGGTTCCAGACTGTAGCGCCTAGAGCCGCTCGGCCACACCGGCCGGCAGACCAATTGAGTTCTGCAATAAATTTCAGATGATAAAAGCGAATACTCTATTCAAGAATCATAAGAGGCTCTATACTTAGAAAAGGTCGGGAGAAACAGGAACATTTCAGGTAGATTACATCATCGACAGGCAGAGATTCTGAAATCAGATATTGGATTGTAAGGCGTACCCAGGAGCAGATAAAGACTCAGATCACAATTCGATAACGATGCAGAGTAGGGTGAAGCATAGGAGTGATGAGCCTGAATGTGAAAGTCACACACAGGTATTTAGTGAAAACCAGAGAAAATGAAATTAAATATCAGGCCGCTTGTATCGAGGGAGACACGAAGTAATTTTAAATCGAGAAGAGGCACACTCCTCAGAATGCTTTTAGGAAGTAACTGATGTTAAAGAAAAAAAAATTGTTTTTCCGTCACTTTCATTAGCTAACTCATCGCCTTTGCAGTGTTAATTACGTATTACCTGTGTGTCTGCGACAGCTGGCAGCGTGCATTACTCGTTAAACAAGTCGATACCGACACAGCCCCGATTTACATATAGACAGTATGCAGTGATTATTCTCCTGGAGCTGTGGCGTGCATTCGTGGCCCCATAATACCACCGGGTTAAGTTAAGATAAATAGTAACTAGACTCGCCAGAGGTCAGGCGTAACGCGTGGCGGCAGCCCGTGAAACAGACGCGGAGCTCGCGGCGGCTGATCCGGTCGCACGCAAACAAGCCGTAATTCGCGCAAACACGGATCCGAAAACAGCCGCTCGTATTGGCAGATCGGCAGCCGCAGGGATGGTGTTCAGAAAAAAGTCTCTTGCCTACTGACCTCCTAATCCAACTAGCAGTGTGAGAGGCTTTCCGTAAACGATATTATAGCAAGAATCCACTGATCATTTATTTATCATTCTACTGAAACGTATTTTAAAATGGTAGTTCCATTTAGATTTTTGAAGAGATCCTGATGTATTTTTTTCCCTTTTCATGCCTCCTAGAGGCAACGTAAATAACTTCCACCTTTCCTTGTAATTTTTCGTTTTTATCAGAGTGTTGTTATTTCTGAACTTCTAATCATTTTCTCGAGTTTAATTTTTCAGTTTTGTTTTCACTAGAGATGGGAATTTCAAACTTACTTTCGAAACGTAGCTCTGTTCAGAATTTCGTGTTTCTCTGAGACGTAGGGAGCATAGAGTTAGGAGAGATAATGCGCTGAACTCAGTAACGCAGAAAGGAGAAAGATTTGCTGCAACGTTTATCCACCTGAGCAGCATTCGAACAATATTGACAACACAGAACAACTGAATAACGGAGATAGATGGTATTTCAGTCAACACAGAATTATTTTTGTTCTCTTCCAAAATAGGCGTCGTACGAAAAAATAGTGCAAATGGGTCGAAACACTATGGGACTTAACATCTGAGGTCATCAGACCCCGAGACTTAGAATTACTTAAACCTAACTAACCTAAAGACATCACACACATCCATGCCCGAGGCAGGATTCGAACCTGCGACCGAGGCAGCGGCGCTGTTCCGGACTGAAGCGCGTAGAACCGCTCGGCCACCGCGGCCGGCTGCGTCGTAAGAGCCACCATAAAGTTATTAATGAGTCACGCAACCGAAATGACACTTCGAGTAATTATTTTAGAAATTTAAAGAAAATTCTGCACATATGAGTTTTAAATCCCATAAAAATGAGAGAATCAGTATTAACAGAATGTACAAGAATCAAACAATTTTCTGTTATTCGGTAGACGAGATAAGAAAACATCCAATGTATATGTGAACTTTGAAAGCACTAAAAACATTAAATCATACTCCAAAGAGCTGAAAGAAATACAGTGGTTAGTAACCAGGCTTTGACAGGAGGTGATCTGCTTGAGATTAACCCAGTCATCACTTAGTCCCATCATTCAGCTCAGGGTAGGGGCCAACACTAAAATACATACATGGTAAAAATAAAATCCACATAGCTACGAGGTGACAACAAGAGAAATGAATTACAGATCGTGCCCCGTTAGATCTCATAGTGCCTTTAAGGCCGTACAAGTTTTAATATTTCGTCTCAGTATGGTTTTAAGTGGAACATTATACCAACATTTCTGCAAAATAATGACGAGCTCTGGTAGTGATAATGAGAGTCGAGAGGAATCATACGCCCTTCTCTCCAAAGTAGACTACTGAGGTTACATAATAATGAAATCTGGTGATTGTGGTGGCCAAGACATATGAGACAGTTCGTCCTCGTGCTCACAAATCCAGTCTTAAACGGTGGAATGTGTGTGAACAGCGAACTTGTATCACCATTTGAGAACAAACATTGCACCATGCAATGGACTTGATCAGCCGAAATTAGCTCATAAACCTTGTCAGTAATCCCATGTTGCAAAGTACCCGTGGGGCCCATTGTGTGCTACGATATAGCTCTGCAGATCATCACCGAACACTCGCAATATTTCACTCTTGGGCTGTAAACACGACAAAAGATGTTGGGAACATGGTGCAGCAAGTCTCATCCTGCAACGTCCCCTTAGAAATATTTATGAATGATTGTGCTGATAAACCCCTTACGTTATTTGATTTTCAAACAGCTGAGCAAAACTGAACGTGCACAGACATTTCTCTCTTTACTTATTCAGATCATCAGTAAACTGACACATAATATTTTTAGCACAACGCAATCTGACTTTCAGTAATCCCTACAAAAGAATGGCCCTGACTAACAATAACCTATACCTTTCATGAATCACTTACCTCACAAAAATCTTCGTTACTCGAACAACTGCAATACAGCGAGCGCCAATACTGCCAGCTAAATAAAAGATTCTAACTACTGAAGTTACTAACTACTGATAGGCATAGTTAGCAAATGTAAGATTTTAATAGAGAACAAACAAAGTATTTACCTTAAGAGTGTTCAAAAGTCATAATACATACGTCAGTTCATGACATCCAGTCTTACAAATTAGCTGCCTCTGATGGACACACGTCCATATCATCCCCTCTGAAAACTCTGCCATCTCTCTCCCAGCACCCACCACTGCTGGCGGCTCACCTCCAACTGCGCAACGATACCAGCTGTTCACATCCAACTGGCCAACACTACAATAGCGAATATTTCAACAATGCCAACCAGCCACAGACTGCACACAGCACAGCCAGTGGTTTTCATACAGAGCGTTACGTGGCGTTACCAATGTAAAAACCTAAACAGCCCACTTACAATCCGACCAAGCGATTTTCTTCTGTTGTTCCACAGACCACGTTTTATGGCTTCAGCGATACGTTTTCTTGTTACGGACGTTTGCATCACTGATAAGTGGTTTTGGAAGTCCAGCTCTCCCTCTAATACCCTGTTTGTGGAGTTCCCTTCGTATTATTTTGATGGCGACAGGGTTCGTGAGTGGGACATTCAGTTCTGCAGTGAGTTTTACACTTCTTCCTCTTATTTTTCGTCACGATCCTCTTCAGCGGCATCTGTCATAATCACTCAACACACATTTTCGACCGCGTCGTAACTGAGCGGATGATGTTTCTCCACTTTCCCCCTTCCTTTCCCTAAGGGCAAAGGATGACATGACGGCCGGTCGGTGCCGTTGAGCCTTCAAAGTCTGTTCGGATGGTACTTTTCTTTCTACGGAATTTAGATCTCCAATCTCCAACAAGGTGGCTCCCTTGGTTACGGAAACAGCCACCATATGAGCACCAACAATCTGCACGTGTTAGAAATCACTTAGCTACGACATAACGCACTCACAACTACTCAGAACACTGTTCTGACCATACTGACACCTGTAGTCTATTGAGGAGATTACACAAATGCCGTACGTGGTCAAAGCGCAACCTGGAAGCTTGACTAGCATCTGTGTTTATGTTCAAGCATACATTTCTCGCGGTGTTGACATATTTTTCCAACCCTTGTATATGGAATCAATTGAGGTGCTAAACAGGTGAGGCATCGTATATCTCAACCCGGATCTAATTCTCTATGGTACGGTAAGGAAGGGCGTGGCATGCGCACTGTACTAACTTTCCAAAGAGACCATCTAAACGAGAACCGTATCTAGGAAGGTACCGGCTTCGCTCCTGGCTCTCGAATACACTTTGCAACCGACGCCCGTCACCTAAGCATAGTCCTCGGTAAACGACTTCGGGAGTTGTGTCCATAAATAACAGAGGATCACGTGCGCCTGCCACGGGCCGTCTAATGTAAAGACTACATTAGTCTGGCGTAGCATGTGAATTATGGCGGCGGAAAAGTATGAAATATTCACACAGCGCCGGGGATACGAGTAGCAGGCACGCGGGACAGAGACGGATTCCAGGCGCGTGCCTTGGGCCATTTATCGACATTCGCCACCAAAGACCTTGAGAATGAGACGTCCCGGTATAAGAAAGACGAAAAATTACATTTTTGCTTAGGGCTCCAGGACGTCACTAGAGCTCAAAAAGTAATTTTTTTTAAAAAAATTAATAATATTCTTTGATTCTTCCTGATTCTGAAAATTTATACTTTTTATATATAGTACGTCATCATTTTCGCGTTTAAATGCCGTTCTAAAACGTATGTTGCCCGTGAATGGCCACCGATCATCCTACTGTCCAACACAAAACTTTTCCTACAGCGTGTCGTTACAGGCAAACCCCATGTCAGAAATTGTTATGCTAGATCTATAGCCAGTACATAGAGACCTTCCATGTTATCACCTACTGAAAAATGTTAACATGGCAAAATACACAAACCAAATGAAAGCTTCTATTGTTGAATTTGGGAAAACTTGCTAAAACCTGTTTTTGTTGGAATGTCAGCTTTACAGATTGGTACAATGGACGGCCATAAGTGCTTTAATGATGGAGTAACAGGAGCAGACTGGGCGTGAAAACTGGGGACAATATGAGAAGTGACCTGCTACTAGCGGACACGTAACGTGTCGTTGACGATGGAAAAGTTGCTGAAAGCTTGACGAAGGAGGCCAGAGCAACAAAGAAAAGAAAGAGAGCTAAAGAAGATGAAAAGGACTGTCAGAAACAAGAATACGTAGTTGGAATTTATTAACATGTACTCATTGAGGAAAAAATGATATGTAAATCTTTAGTTTCAATTTCCCGTAATCAACGTTTTTACATACTTGGGTATCATTGTCTCATCCAATATTCAACGTAAAAAATGCATAAATAATTGTAATATAGTGCTTTCCTGCACAGTGAAGAACATTATTCAACAGTGTATAAAATATTTTAAGCTGAACGGGTTATACGCCATTAAAAATTGACTTCTAAGAAACATGTTTAAAAATACATGAAACAACATATTGGTAAATATTACTGATTTACTGTTAAAACAATTTAATAACAAAAGGAATAAATTTTTTCGGGCTTTTATTTTGAACAGTGTGGACGTACAGAGTCTACAACAAATATAACGTGTAATTCAGATGTAACATAAAAATCAATATTCACTGCACTCCGTATTCCACGGTTTTTAAATTTTTTCACATAGAGGTGACAATATATTAACTATTTGTTGAAGTTTCATTCCAATAACTGCTAAAGTTTTTGAGCTATTACATTTTTGGCTGTTGGTACTCCTAATAACCACCCTTTTCGATCGTTGTTTATTCCGTTATCACACATATTCCACACATCCTGGAGTGGTGGTACGTTTAAATGCATGTTTATCTCGAATTTGAAGCACTTCACAGCGTTGTAGTTCTGTTTGCTATTTCGATAGTCTTTGGTGGCTGAAAGTTGACTTTGGAGAGATCTAATTAATTTTGTTAGCAATTTTTGTGTCTACTAACGTAATTGTGATAAAAGTTGTGTCGCACTTGCGTGGTTAAATCTGTAGTTATTATTCACGAAGTAAAGCGCCAAGGGTGTATTACTTTGCAGTACCGTCTGGCGGAGCATGCATTTTTCGTCTAGTGCATGGAAGTATAAGAGAACTTGGCCTGACGTTACAAATTTCAAGCCGAAGTCCGCCCTGTTAGTAGCGCCCAACATTGCCTACGGTGGAAGTGTTTTAACAAACATGCAAGCTTGCATAATTTACAAGTGTACAGATTGTTCTGATTATAGTCTTAAGCGTGAAGAAATTACATTTCATTCGTAAGTGGACGTGTTCAGTCGATATTTTCCTTTATTTATGTGAATTGTAGTTCCGCTAGTTACTTTTACTGAAGTAGTTCTAGTTCTGTAATTTGACTTTAGGTTTCCTATCAGTACAAATCGAAAAGTGCTCTGGTTTGACGCTATGAGAAGGAGTTACTGCAATTCGTCCAGACGCAGCGAAATATGTTGTTAGCATTTTCGGGAAAACGACGTAGATGGTTTCGTTATTCCGTATTAAGGAAAAAGTTTGATTACTGAAGCAGCCTTTTCATCTCGCATACTTCGCCCCTTATTAAATTCGAAAAGCGTAACGAAAAGAAATTTGCATTAAAGAGGACGAATGCATCGTACTAGTGTATCAAATATGCTTTCCCGACACTGTGTTTTATTAAAAACAACTGTTGCGTCGATACATCAGAAATTAAGAACGAGAAGCAACTCAAGCATCGGTTTCCTAATGTCTGGGTCTTACTGACATGGCGGCGCTAGCTTCAGAGCAATGACTGTTGCGGCAACTCATAATATCTCCATGGTCTACTGCTACACGTCTACTGCTGCACCAGCGCAATTTAATAGATTTTTGATTGTGTTTTGCTAGCTTTGTCGATCCAGTTGCGTAGATCCAGTTGCGGAAAGGTCACGCTCATTTTAGTGTTAGCACGTCTCTTGTTACTGTAAATGTTGTTTCTCAGAAATGAACCACTTTTCGTGCGTCGACAACGCGAAACGATGTCAGCTCCTGTAGAAGATTTTGCAGATGACTGTGATGTACTGGAAGTAGAGGAGAATGAAAACAAAAAACAATTTCGGAACCGACGCCAATAATCCAGCAGCTTAAGGTTGTTACTCAATTTTTGAAAAAGCTTTAGATTCTTATGGAATTTTTGGTAGAAGTTTGATACAATGTGCACCAGTAGAGCTCTAAATCGGTTTACTAAAACTGTATAGAAATGCGATAAGCAACAGATAAATGGTTGCTTACTCTAAACACCTTTTCAAAGTAGAAAGGTGCCTGGCATAGAAATTGACAGAAATTGGAGGAAACGTATACGACTTACTCATTTTCTGCAGTGGGAAACATTCAGTGGAACAACACAACCCAATGAAGACTGTAAGACGCGATAACAAACTGGCATATTGCACACTGGAAATGCTATATGCTTGCCACTGCTGTTTAAACAATGGTTCAAATGGATGTAAGCACAAAGGGACTTAACATCTGAGTTCATCAGTCCCCTAGACTTAGAACTACTTAAACCTAACCAACGTAAGGGCATCACACACATCCATGCCCGAGGTAGGATTCGAACCTGCGACCGAAGCAGAAGCGCAGTTCTGAACTGAAGCGCCTAGAACAGCTTGGCCGCAGCGGCCGGCCCACTGCTGTTTATCAAGGGAGAAACGAAGCTTTGGAGAGGGAATTCGTAAGTTATACGTTATCAGGAAGGGTAGTTTTCGGTTTACCGAAGAAGATTTGGGGCAAATACGGGAGACTGGTCCATGATAACTTCTTTACTTACTTTGCTCTACCTGGAAGGCTTAAAAAAGAGAATACTTGGGCTTCTGGCACAATGAGGATTAACAGGGAAAGTTTCACATCTAATCTTTCACCTTCTAAAGAAATGGAGAAAAGTCACTTTGATTATAGGATATCATCCTGTGGGATTGAGTCTTTTCGTGAAAATACTACAAAACAGTAGATCTGGCTTCCAACTATCATGGAACAGAAATAATGTTTACGTCCAGAAACCAGAAGGATAGCACTAAAATCAATCTTCAGTGCCCTTCTCTTGTAACGGACTGTAGTTGTAATTCGAAGGTGTGAACGAAACCGCAGACTTACACCTGCATATGGGCTGGGAAGAAAATCCAAAAAGTCGTTATGAACTGCACTGTGAGCTGGCTGGAATGCTTTTATTTATGAAGCTTAAGTGAAATGTTTCTCAGGGACTGATGGATTGATACGTACGCAGGCATATCAGTCCCAGAGCTAAAGAGAAGTTCTGACAGAAAGGAATACAGGTAACAAAACAGATAAATTAGTACCTATCGATGTACGGTTAGAAAATAAATGTGTTCATTTAATCACTTTCAGAGCAAACGGGGAAAGAAGTTATGTGTGTAGCAAAATATATGTTCAGTCTTGAACCCATTTAAAATGTTTATTTTGTGGAGTATTTATCTGCTGCAATGAAAATAAAAATAATTTAATGAATTCCTTGCTGACGTTGACTATTTTGTAGCCTTTGTGCATTCTTAGACTTTTTGATTAGTTACTTGGAAAAAATACTGTACTGAGAAAATGTTGGTCGGCAACCCACTGGAGGATCCGACTATACTCAAAAGTACGATTGCATGCTTAAAAGTAATGATTTCGAATTTACGTTTGTTGCAAATGTCGGAAAAACACCCTTTGCTGCTTCAGATCACGTCCAGACGTCGCCAAATGGTTTTGAACGGCTCATGGTGTATCAGCATAGCCGCGCGGGATTAGCCGAGCGGTCTAGGGCGCTGCAGTAATGGACTGTGCGGCCGATCCCGGCGGAGGTTCGAGTCCTCCCTCGGGCATGGGTGCGTGTGTTTGTCCTTAGGATAATATAGGTTAAGTAATGTGTAAGCTTAGGGACTGATGACCTTAGCAGCTAAGTCCCATTAGATTTCACACACATGGTGTACCAGACTATACACTGGAGCAACAACTGCGGTTGCACTGCACTTAAAAGGGGTGCGATCACTTTTAGTTTAGTTGCTGGCTCTTGATGTGCTTAGAGACGGGTTGATTGTCAATAAAGTCGTTGTGTCGCTCATTGCACTGTCATCTACCGTTTTAGATGGCAAAATGTGTGTCAATCAACGCCCCAGGAAAACGGATGGTTGCACTGAACCCTCTTAGGTCAACCTGTAATGCTTGTTCGTGTGTATTCTGATAGGCGGTGTGTCTAAAATGACGGGCACCTAGACGAAAACCGCGTGATTTCGACGCTGTGTTTCGCGGTTCTGACCACCGTCGCAGAGGCATCAAAATAAGGGAAAAATGTGGTTCTGACAACTTTCCCATCAAGTGACTCGTCCCCGATGGCGTTGGGCTGAATAGCGGTGAAATCTGGTGCCAATGTATCATATTTAACCCACCTTAACACTTCCCATGAACCTCTTTAATCTGGCCTTTTCTTATCATATGTCGACACCTAGCAGTTTGTAGCATCGCCGAGCCTGAGGTCCATGTCACAGGACACATCACTTTTGCATCACTACAGAGGAAGGTTGTAGGTATCTTTGAGCTACATTTCAAACTTACGCGGTGCAATCAGTGACAACTGGTATGTTTCGAGAAAACGATACTGATTGTGTGCAGTGTAGTTTAGTGCTTTAATTAACTACTCATGGAAGTTCAGTTTTTACAAAAACACACACACACACACACACACACACACACACACACACACACACACACACCTTTCACCATTTTTAGCAGGAAGCTGCAACTTTTTACTTACGAAGCATGCTCAGAAAGTAACTGTAGCTACTGTAACGCTAACGGGCTGTCGTTTTTTGTTTCTTGTGGGTTGGCAGTGGTAGAGGGAGATACCCTGGCAAGAGCGAGCATCGCAGGAACACAAGGTGCCCAGTTGCGTGAAAGATGTCGGTAAGAAATGCCGTCAATCGCGAGTCATGTGCTTCGATCCGCTTCCCGCTAGCCGAAGGAATAACACCTACCCAATTTATTTCGCGAATAAAGAAAGTTTTACGGTGAAGGCGTTATCAAGAGAACGAGTGTGTTAAAGTGGCGTAGCAAGTTCAGTGGAGTTAGAACAAAAATTCATGACGAATAGAGGAGACCTTCCGTTTTGAGTGACGAGTTAGTGCAGAAAATCCAGGAAACTCTTCGTGAAGATCGTCAGTTGACAGCAGATGAAATTTCTGCTAATTTCCACAACTCTCAGGAGTTCTCTTATACGAGACACTCACAGAAACGCTGAGATACCGAGAACTGTGCGCAAGGTGGGTCCCAAAACAGATGTCAGAGCTGACAGAGCATCATCGGACCAGTAGCGTCCGTGAATTTCTTGAACGACTAGAACTGGAAGATGAGGATTTTATGAGCTCTGTTGGAACGAGATTAAACGTGGGTGTCTCATTGCCCGTCTGACGGAAAAAGACTATCGTCGCAGTGGCGACACACCAATTCTCCATTTGCAAGAAATTGGAAATGCAATTTCGAGCAAGAAAATCATGGCTTCTGTGGTTACGCACCGAAAAGGAATCATTTTGATCGAATTTATACCTCAGGGGAAGACCGTCAATGGGCAACTGTATTATGAGACCCTAAAAACACTCGAAACAAGTATTCAATACAGAGGGAGGCGAGCGCTGACGAGAGAAATGCGCTTGTTGCGCTACAACGCCCGTGCTTACAGAGCGTTGGTCACCAAGGCCCACTTGGACTCATCTGGTTGGGATGTTTTTAACCTGACTTTGAACTTCGGATTATCATTTTTTGACGTCCCTGAAGACACATGAGTGGAATTTAGTTTTCAACCGACGAATTGGTTCAAAATGGCTCTAAGGACTGTGGGACTTAACATGTGAGGTCATCAGTCCCCTAGGCTCAGAACTACTTAAACCTAACTAACCAAAGGACAGCACACACATCAATGCCCGAGGCAGGATTCGAACGTGCGACCGTAGCAGTGGCGTGGTTCCGGACTGAAGCGCCTAGAACCGCTCGGTCACAGCGGCCGGCGACAAATAGATGCAGATAGAGGTTCTGAAGTGTGGGAAGGAACTGGCGGGGGAGTTCTTCGGGGAGAGCATGAAGAAGCTTGTGCAACGGCTCACCAAATGCATTGAACGGTAAGACGATTATGTGGAAAAATAGTCAACAAGTGTGTCAAAAATATCCCGTTATTTTCCAGATATAACTTTCCTAAAGAGAAATCAAGCATGCGTTGTGCGAGAAGTCCTCTTACCTCTGTAACCCACGTTCTGTGTGAAATATTATTACTCATTTTGGTAACTATGTTACTTGCTATTAATTGATGGAATCAATTATTGGATTTCATTTTTAAATGTTTTCGCAGCCGCAATCGTAGTCGATTTTCAGTTTGTCGTCACGGCAGAAGTCAGCGGTTAGTTACACTGTTAATAGGTGCATTGTGACAAATGTGTGGGTGCACGAATGGCAACACACAGGGCAGAAAATTTGACAGATTATTGGAGAATTCCAGGAAAGATTGAATAAGGATGAATTTCTTTTATTTCCGTCAATGATCAGTATACATTTGTTCCTTCATCATTGACGGAAATAAAAGAAATTCATTCTAAACTTCCTGGATCACTGTTTTAATTCGCGACCGTGTCGCATTTTGTGAAAAATGTAATAAGGCTCCACTACGGAAGGCAACACTTTTGGATTGGGAAAGACGTGGTTTTGCTTTTGGCAGTCTTAAAGACAGACTGCGAAGTGGAAGGAAGGAGACAAAAGAAGAAACATGTGCCGGAGTCTCTACTTTGAGTGAACGATCTCCTATGAAGTCGTTACGGAATCGTGCTTTGGAGCTCGGAATACCGAGGACAACAATGTGAGATCATATGAAAATAGACCTTAACGCCAGACCTTTTCGACTGACATTCGTAAATGACTTATCGGATGTAGACGGAAATGAGCACATTTTAGTATTCCCTGCTTTGTTAACTCAGTTTCCAGCTGCAATAAACCGTAACAGGGCTATGTTCTCAGATGAATGTGGTTTTTGACGCAGGTCACTTTCTAGAAATATTGTTGTTAGGGCGAAAGACAATCCTCATCACACAGTCGACTTAGGAACCTGCCTCATGTAGTGATATGGGTAGCCATGACATCTCAACATCTGCTTTTTTGCCCCAGATTATTCACCCGTCTTACAAACGTGGTTAGTACCTCAGCTTGACGAAAGGGGGCTCACACAACGCGTATGATTCCAGCAACATGGGGTGCTTCCTCACTACGCCCTTGCTTAGAGCGAATTCTTACATGAACGCTTTCCAGAACGTTGGACAGGTCGTGGTTCATCAGCAACACCAGCTCTCTCGAAATGGCCACCAAGTCCTGAACTCACCACACCTGACAACTCATTGGAGTCATTTCACGCATATATCCACAGTGAATGTGAAGAAGATTTACACGATCTCCTGAATGGAATAAACTAACGAGTACAGGATATGGACTGAAAGTTATGAGAAGTTGCAGAAATGAGAACAGCAAGAATCTGAACATCAGGATTCATGACCACGAAGTAGATGAAGTTAAAGAATTGTGCTACATAGGCAGCAAAATGACCATGACGAATGGAAGAAGAAGGACATAAAAATCTGACTAGCGCTGGCAAAAGGAGCATTCGTGGCCAAGATAAGTCTACTAGTATCAAACTTGGGCCTTAATTTGAGGAATAAAATTCTTAGAATGAGCGTTTGGAATACAGCGTTGTATGGTAGAGAAACATGGACTCTGTGAAAACCGAAAAAAAAAGAATCATTTGAGATGTGGTGTTACAGATGAATGTTGAAAATTATGTGGAATGATACGGTAAGGAATGATGAGGTTTTGCGCAGAATCGGAGAGGAAAGGAATATGCGGTAAACACTGACAAGGAGAAGCGATTGGTTGGTAGAACATCTGTTAAGACATCAGGGAATAACTTCCTTGGTACTAGAGGGAGATTTAGAGGGAGAGGAGGAGAGGGATTGGCATACATCCAGAAAATAACTGAGGAAGTAGGTTGCAAGTTGTACCGTCTTTTGGAAAGCCTTCTACGAATCGTATTAAAATGTTACGATAACCACAAGTAACTGTACCAATAACAAACAAAAGGATGCGTGTTTATGTATGTAAGTGTACTATCAATGATGGAATATTGTTTTTGAAAGACAAAAACTGTCCACCTTAACGTGTTTTGAACATAAAAATATTAATAATAAATGTATTTTTGTGTAACAGGTACTAAGAATAACAAAGGCTATGAGTATATCATGTCATGGAATTTCTATATAATTGTGTGTTAAAGATTTGAATGAACAAAATGATCGCTCTGATGTCAGCTCTCGAACCTACTAGACGCTTTTATACGACATTGCTTGCGACAGCACGATTTTTGTAAATTGTACCTAAAATGTTTCAGAATATTAGTTTTAAACGTATTTGTCCTTGTCACCTCATTTCATCCATCTTAATGTGAATATAATTAAGTGGAAATAATTAATTGTCGCCAGAATTCAAGATTTATCACTAGCCATTTGCCATTCTTTTGTCGTAATGGCGCACTGGGGGCCATTTTGTAAAATATGATCAATCATCCGATTTTCGGGCTTCACCCACAAGATAACAGGTACATATAATTTAAACAGTTTTGATTTCAGGAAAAGAAAATATTTTTTTGCAGAAAAGTTTTCATTAAATAAACACGACGAATGCAAAGATAATAAATAATAATATGAGGCTCAGTAAATCGCTGACTGGTAAAAATCTTGTTTTTGCTGCCGTAAAGTACAGGGTGTTTCAAAAATTTATTGAAATATGACAGATTTAGTGTTAATTCGTTGAGAAACACTTCAAGTTGTCTTACCTTATATGAGGGGCGTTCAGAAAGTAAGCTCCGATCGGTCGCGAAATGGAAACGACTATGAAAATCCGATAAAGCTTTGCACAGATGTGTTGGGTAGTGTCTCTAGTATAACCCCAGTTAGCATCACGTCGCTCTTCTCATTTCTGAGCTCGCAGTGAGTGCGTAAAGATGTCTAGAAAATAGTGTCTGCCGCCAAGTACGAGGGCCTGGTGAGAAATTTCGCCTGAAGCTATGCAGCTAACATTACATAACTGTCGTGCTGTTTCTCCTTCAAGACAATTCTCAGCCGCATTCTGCAGGGGCAATGAAGATGCTCCTGCATCGTTTTCAAATGGAAATGTGAGATTACCCACAATACAGTCCGCAATTGTCTCCCCCTGAGTTTCATCTCTGGTCACATGAACCGCTGTCTTTGAAGACAACATTTTGACACAGACAACGAGGTGTAGGCCAGCGTGGAGAATTGGCGGAAAGCACTGGCGGCTGCCTTCTATGATGAGGCTATTGAAAAGTTGGTACAACGCTATGACAAAAGTCTAAGTCAGAACGGCGACTACGTAGAGAAGTAGCTGAAAGGTGTAGCTAATTGTTACAAGTAAAACATTTCTGATGTTCACTGTGGTTTCAATTTGGCAATCAATCGGAGCTTACTTTCTGAACAGGCCTCGTACTAAAGATGTATGTGGCTTCCGTTCGTTATTCTGCACACTTCCCATCGAAAGTCAGTTTCTTCGGAAACTCGCTGTAGCATTGCAGGTGTAACTTGCTCAGTAGCGACGTAAATTCTTGCTCTAAGTTCAAGTAGAGAAGATGGCACAGAAGGTACAAATACCATATCCTTGATGAATCGCGATTACAAAAAATCGAGTGGTGTTAGGTCTGGGGAGCGTGTGGGGCCATGCACCTGGCCAACCCATTGATCTGGAGGGCGGTCACTGATAAAATTACGGTCCTCAGTCAGGTAGTGGGGTTGTGCACCTTCGTGCACAAAGTAAACATTCCGTTCTTGGCAACCTTCATCGATCTGTGGTACCAAAAATTGTTCTAACATATCCAGGTACAGTATCCCGTTGATGGTTTTCTCACGGGAAGAAAAGGGGGCATGCACTTTGTTCGTGATCAATGCACAAAAAACATACAGTTTAGGGCAATCGCGAACATGTTCCAATATTTGATATGGATTTTCACTGCGCCAAATCCTACAACTATGTGTGCTAACCTTGCTACTTAAGTGAAAAGTCGACTCGTTCATCCTGATGCAATCGATTTAACAAATCCGCACAGAAGTTCTTGCGAGCGATTTTATCAGTATCTTTTATTGCTTCTACGATCGTCAATCAGTACGATTTCAAATGCTAACGGTTTCTCAACACTGCCCAAACAGTCGTATGTGGGATTTGCAGTTCGCGAGATGCACGCCAGGTCGATTTCGTACGGCTTTTGACAAATCGTTCTCTCCCTCGCTCAACGACGTCTTCAAATGTGCTTTGACGACCTGATGATTTCCCATGTCTTAGCGAGCACACTGTTTCTACAAAACATTTATGCGACTCATAAATTGTAGGCCTACTAGGAGGCTGTTTAGTACTTGGTACGGAAATTACGCTGAACTGTTGTCGATTGTTCAAACCAGAACACACAGCTAGCATGCTCAGGTCCAGTGAAGACAGCCATCTTTAACGCAAATCTCGCTAGCGCTCCTTCGGTGCCATTCGGCACTAGCAAACTACGCGAGACAAAACTTGATGTATTTCGATACAAATTGATACTACAATCACCCAATCACCTCTGTAGGTAGTATGAATTAACTTATATCAATTTCCAAAGTTATAAAGTCCTTATTGAAACAGCCTGAATTATTCAGATTATAGTTAACAGTATAAAAGGTCAGTGTTTAGGAAAGAGTTTACGTAATATAGAGAATAATAGCGCAGCTACGTAGGTGATTATATAGAGTCTAGCTCTGCAACAGTATTTATTTATCGAGCATTAAGTACCATAGTTTTAAATAAACGAACGTACTTTCGGACTAGCCGTGTGTGTTGACAACATACGTAAATTGTTACAGCACAACCTACTACCTTCAGTCAGAATTGTTTGCTTATGTAGCAACGTTGATTATTGTTGGTGCATATTTTAGGATGCTACTACGAGTCTGCGAAATATACACGATGTAACGACGTATAAATATTTTCATCCACGATTACAAACGTAATAGACCGGTACCTTTCATAAAAAGCACACACACATACACACACTCAGACATACGCATAAACACACACAAACACACTCTCTCTCTCTCACACACACACACACACACACACACACACAGAGAGAGAGAGAGAGAGAGAGAGAGAGAGAGAGAGAGAGAGGGAGGGAGAGATAGTCAGAGACAGAGGGAGATGGTATAAAGTTCTACTCTAAGATAAAGAATCTGGCACAGGAGGGGAATTCTTGGTGGGATGCATTAAACCAGTCATAAGACTGACGATTAAAAACAAAAAGAATTGCAAGTTGTTACGATCTAAACGAAAAACTGCGCAAAGCTGTTCGTACTATAACAACGAAAATGCTCATAAATCTCCCAAGAAGGACATGAAGACTTCTGGAAATGCAAAAGATAACGACATATTGGACAGTTACTACATAAGTCCTTGTGCTAAAACAAATCAAATCAATTACTTACTGTTCAATACCAGGGGCACGAGGACTTCTCGCCTACCCTGTTCATTTACTTTCTAAACATGACTCGTACTTGAGAGTAAGGTTTATTACAGTCACAACTTGCGTAGGAATTTGTGCCGCTAAACCAATCTGGCTATGATAGTTCGTTTTTTAACACTGACGCAAGCATCGTAAACATATCACGAACGACGTATTACGACGCAGATTTAGGTCAACCATCATTCCACTGGCTTTAGAAAATTATTACCCTACCGGAACTGATAAACCAACAAAAATATTTACGCTAGTTCTGACTGGAGTAAAAGGTTCATTGCCAAAAGAATCTAGCTGGTGGGCACGCTCAGAAGGAGAGGTGTCAAGTGGTCGTACGGACGCACAGTGCGGGGTCAGGGCTTGTTCCAGCCGCCGCCTTGCTCCCAGCAACTGCTGTACCTCAGCGCCGGCCGTAAGACGGCGCGCCTGGGACACGCAGATAACATGCAAATTCGGACAAATCCCGAGTTACGCGCCGCCCGTAAAAAGCGCGCTCCGCCCTAAAGCGGTCCCAGGCCGCAGCTCCAGCCGGGCTCACCGGCTGTCGCCAGGCGGAAGGCGATCTCGGCCGACCTCGCAGAGGCGCCACACTGCCCAAAGTGACTGCGAAGGCCGTCCAGCTCAAACGCATTGCTGGATTTGAAATTTGCCAGTGTCTGCAGAAATAAGAGACCAAGAAAAAAGAAAAATAAATCATACGATGCCTGACTGACACTAATGCAGCAAAGGAATTGTACGCTTCATCTTCTGTCATATAGTCACCCTGTTTTTACGGGCCGGCCGGGGTGGCCGAGCGGTTCTAGGCGCTACAGTCTGGAACCGCGCGACCGCTACGGTCGCAGGTTCGAATCCTGCCTCGGGCATGGTTGTGTGTGATGTCCTTAGGTTAGTTAGGTTTAAGTAGTTCTAAGTTCTATGGGATTGATGACGTCAGAAGTTAAGTCCCATAGTGCTCAGAGCCATTTGAACATTTTTTTTTTTTTGTTTTTTGTTTTTACGGTCGATATCTATCGGACGTGCTTTAGTATCCCTTGTCCAGTTTCTCTTCCTTAATCTGTATTTATGCCGTCTATTAATTTCTTCATGTATGGGTCCACAGCCTCGGTGTACCGTCTAAATGATGGAACCATTTTAACCAGCGTGCGATATTTTATTTCCTTAATGCACCATGCATGTAAATTACATTACTGGCCACTTTTTACTTCAGGCCGTTATCAGATGTACGTATTGGTGATATACGTTGTTGTTGTTGTTGTTGTTGTGGTCTTCAGTCCTGAGACTGGTTTGATGGAACTCTCCATGCTACTCTATCCTGTGCAAGCTTCTTCATCTCCCAGTACCTACTGCAACCTACAGCCTTCTGAATCTGCTTAGTGTATTCATCTCTTGGTCTCCCTCTACGGTTTTTACCCTCCACGCTGCCCTCCATTACTAAATTGGTGATCCCTTAATGCCTCAAAACATGTCCTACCAACCGATCCCTTCTTCTAGTCAAGTTGAGTCACTACCTCCTCTTCTCCTGAATTCTATTCAATACCTCCTTATTAGTTATGTGATCTACCCATCTAATCTTCATCATTCTTTTGTAGCACCACATTTCGAAAGCTTCTATTCTCTTCTTATCTAAACTATTTATCGTCCATGTTTAACTTCCATACATGGCTACACACCATACAAATACTTTCAGTAACGACATCCCGACACTTGGAGAAACGCTTTCCTTGCCATTGGCAGTCTACATTTTATGTCCTCTCTACTTCGACCATCATCAGTTATTTTGCATCCCAAATAACCAAACTCCTCTACTACTGTAAGTGTATCATTTCCTAATTTAATTCCCTCAGCATCACCCGACTTAATTCGACTACATTCCATTATCCTCGTTTTGCTTTTGTTGACGTTCATCTAATACCCTCCATTCAAGACACTGTCCATTCCATTCAACTGCTCTTCCAAGTCCTTTGCTGTCTCTGACAGAATTACAATGTCATCGGCGAACCTCAAAGTTTTTATTTCTTCTCCATGGATTTTAATACCTACTCCGTTCTTTTGCTTCCTTTACTGCTTGCTCAATATACAGATTGAATAGCATCGGGGAGAGGCTACAACCCTGTCTCACTCCCTTCCCAACCACTGCTTCCCTTTCATGTCCCTCGAGTCTTATAACTGTCATCTGGTTTCGGTACAAATTGTAAATAGCCTTTCGCTCCCTGTATTTTACCCCTGCCACCTTCAGAATTTGAAAGAGAGTATTCCAGTCAACATTGTCAAAAGTTTTCTCTAAGTCTACAAATGCTAGAAACGTAGGTTTGACTTTCCTTAATCTAGCTTCTAAGGTAAGTCGTAGGGTCAGTATTGCCTCACGTGTTCCAACATTTCTACGGAATCCAAACTGATCTTCCCCGAGGTCAGCTTCTACCAGTTTTTCCATTCGTCTGTAAAGAATTCGCGTTTGTATTTTGCAACTGTGACTTATTAAACTGATAGTTTGGTAATTTTCACATACGTGTCAATTTATAAAGAAAAAAAATCCATGTTTCTCTCCCCACATAACACGCCAGTATCAAACATCTGATACTGATTACTGGCCAATAATGTAGCTCATATGCTTGGTGCAGTGAAGGAATAAAGGTGATAGCTTACGGTGTTTAAAATGTTTACATTTTTTAGATAGTATCATCCAGTTTTCTATCTTCGACGTATCCATTGCCTTTTCTGCGATCTTCTCTTTAACTACTCTCAACTGCATGGAGTTGCTTCACGATATGGAGATAGTTATTAATCGCATCGAAATATTAAAGTTCTGTAATGATTGCTTTGTTGTTCGCGTGTAAAGGTCTGCAGTCATGCTTGAAGGTATTTTCGTAGAAACAAGGATAATTTGGGTAGCAAACCGAATAAACTAAAATCACGATAGCTGAAAATCCCGCCATTGGCCTGGTATTCATTTTTCTAGTTTTCTGTTAGAAACCTTATATGCACTCCTGCAACAAACTCGCAAGACGTTACTGGACCGTTTCCGTACGTTGGTCGCCGCTGCCTCTCGTATCCACAACATAATTTTGTAAACGTGTCTATGGCAACGCCTCTACATACCTCTATAGACGGCTGTTGTTATCGCCTAAAGTATAGTCATTTAGGAGGAGATAGGCGTAGGGGAACGTACATACAAACATACACACATACATTTTTCTAATGCATAGGCGTAGGCATGGATTATAATGGGAAACGTGTCCTTTATACCAAAATACATATAAAACACCCCGAACAACTTCAAAAATTCCTTAGACTTCATCTTGTAAACTATGGACAGCATAGGCCGTTTCACACTTCATGAGGTTCGCCGAAAACTACCTTCTTTTCGAGGATGCCACGCCAGTGACAAGACAATCTGAGGAATTGTGCAACCTAATCATTTCCAATATTCCCCATGCACGTGGAGCTGTATCGAAGGCTCTCTGGACGTGAGGCAACACTTTCTAAACCTGAGATCGTAACTACTGGCTTTTGGATGTCAAGAATGAACAAGGAATGATAGGAACACAATAACCAGTCGCATCACTGGTATTTATTATTCTTGCATATCCAGATTTCAGATTTATATATAGCCATCTGCAGTGCTAAAATACAAGGCAATTGCAGAATCATAATGGATTTACATGAAACATTAAGCAGAACACCACGTTATCCAATAACAATGACCCATTCTAGTCTACAAACAATTTGAGTTAGTTACAATCCAACAAACTCACCATATGATTTTACTGGTTTAAAGGCAGCAGGAAGCTGAGTTTGTTGTTTACATCAACTACAGCGGCCTCAGTCTGCATAATCCACTGCAAGTAACGCCCTCTATAATACAACAATAACTAATCGAGAGTCATTCCTATATAGTAATTTATAGAACCTTTATTACAGTAAGCATATTCGCATATCTCTGTAAATACATCGAGAAATACCAGGGCTTGTTTAGTATTAGTAGTGAAGCCATCCACCAAATTTTGTACAAAAAGTTCATTAATAAGTTCATTCTACTGTGCTACACAAAAATATTACATCACAATAAAGAAAAAGTAATTTTTTTGAAGAGTGTCTTAACAAAATAAATTTACACACCAATTTGAAATTAGTCAAAAGCTACTAACTAGCATCGTCACTTGTATCATATTGGTTAAGTGAGCCACTAAATTAGTAACATAAAAGAAATAAGCATGTTCATACAGATCTGTTTATACATATCTGTTAACGTCACAGTAAAATCCTGAAGATCAATATGACAAGACTAATTTTAACAAGCTACATTTAATGAAACATACAAATGCCCTCAGTAATATATCCATGCCAATTCTGGATGAAAGAGGGTTTTAGATAAAACACTTCAGGCTATAACCTGAGATTTAAATTTTGCCATACCCCTCCCCACAAAAAATTTAACTACACCCAAAAAAATTAAATTTCATAAAAATAAATTATTAGATTTAAAATTTAATGCTCAAAATTTAATTTTAAAAATCTAAAATTTACTCAACTTCAATAACATGAATGGAACAATCTTTATTTCACTGTAATCCTACCACTTTCTCTAATTTATCATTGTCCTGTAAACAGATTTTAGTACAACGATCTGGAAGAGCAATTTAAAATTTTTCATCTAAAATTTAAGCTTTTGAAATGATGTAAGATTAGTGAACACTTCTCCACAACCATTACTATAGTTGTTAATTCATTTAATAGATTTTCAATGCTATCATTCACGTCCATTTCGTTTTGGTTTTATATATATAGAAAAAATTATGTTTTGAAAAATTAAAACGTTTAAAGATGAGGACAACAAGAAAAGGACATCATATGTGAAAGAAAGTACATGGTTGGAAAATGGAAGTAACAGAGACTGAGGAAAAATGAGGACAACAAGAAGTAAATAACATAAGTGAAAGGAGATGGATGAAAACTGCAGACTACAAAAAATGGACAACACATGCAAAAGAAAGTAAATGAATAAATAAATAGAAGTAAATGGAGATTGCTGAAAGTAATAATCCATTGTTGTATGCAAATCTAGTTGCTAATATTTTAGGATATGAACGTCATAGGAATGTAATTAAAGGCTTTGTTAAATCAAAAAATTGTAAAATATATGAAACTTTCAAATGCACTGAAATGGTGCTATCTGAAAATATTCATCCTCATACAAATTTTAATAATGAACCTGGCTTATATTATTTAGTAATGAATTCAGTTGGTAGATAGGTTTGCAAAGCACTTCGCTTTCCTTTCTACTACCCTGTTTCAACTACTTTTTGGAAAATGGAAGAAACTGAGATTGATAGGACAACAAAAAAATTTGTGAACATATGTGAAAGAAAGCACATAAATGAAAAATTAAAGTAAATGGAGACTGATGAAAAATGGGACAACAAAGAAGGGACAGCAAAAAATGAACAACATATGCAAAAGAAAGAAAATGAATGAAACTATGGAAGTAAATAGTGATGAAAATAATAATCTATGGTTCTGTGCAAATGGAGGAGATTGATGGAAAATGAAGACAACAATAAATGCGCAACAAAAATGGAAACATATGTGAAAGAAAGTAACTGAATGAAAAATTGAGGTAAATGGAGATTAAATGACAATGAGATCAACGAAAAATAACTTACTAAAAATCTGTAGTAGTAAATGGAAGAGGACATAAATGCTACAATTATAATTTCCCAAGAATAAAATACATTACCAAAATAAGTGAGAAAAATTAAACAGTTTATTAGACAGAATAATAATTAAAATTTTTGGTTTTAATTTTACTTGAAAATGGCTGTTTAAAAAATACTGTATACAATACAGATAAACGCACATTTGTATAACAAAAAGACTTGACAAACATATAAGAAATGAATATACAAAAAAAATTCTAAAGGCAATTCACAAATGTTATATGGAAGAAAACGATTTGGATCCTAGTGAGAAAAGCGAAACAGGTAGTTACAAATATTATAAAGACCAATACCCATGTACACAAGAAGAAGCTGTAAGAGACCACAACGGTGGATGAATTTAGAGAAGACATATTTAATTTTTCTTTGTTGTCAATTTTATCATAATTTCGAATTTCTTGAAGATAAATAACATATTTTCTATTGAAACTGTTAAGCTAGCTAGTTGTCAAATATGATCAATTTTACAATAAAATTAATTATCAACATTAATGATCATATGATCAATGTTTATTATCTTACAATGAATGTTAACAATGAACATTAAATGACATACAATCAGTGTTGATGAGCAACAAAACGATGATAAACCTGTAAAACGCCACACCAAATATTAAACCATCATTAAAAGAACTTCAGGCATTAAACAAACTAACATTAGACATTAAATAGACAAATATTAGATGTTAAGCTTAAATGTAGAAACGTTAACATAAAGCATCAAGTCTACATTAAGTAAAATGAAATGCAAACATTCTACTTGGTATTCTACACCTAATAAACTATTTAATTTTTCTCTTGTTTCCAGGTAATGCATATTATTCTTGTGTAATAAACCTTAATTTTATCATTTATGTTTTTTCCATTTATTACTACATGTTTTTTAGTATGTTATTGATTGTTGACATCATTTTTCATCAGTATCCATTTCCTTTCATTTCTCCTTAATTTACATTCCTTCCCATATTTTGTTCAATTTCTTTGTTCATTGTTTTGTTGTCATTATTTTTAATCAATCACCATTTACTTCAGTTTTTTTCGTTTACTTTCCTTCACATATGTTGTCCATTCTTTTCTGCTCATCTCTTTGTTGTCCTCCTTTTTTATCACTCTCCATTTACTTCGATATTTCATTTAATCACTTTCTTTCCGTATGTTGACCATTCTTTTCCTTGCAATCTAATTTTTTTCCCATTTGTTAAAAATTAGTGGAAACTGGGAAGCAGAAAGCAAAGCAAAGTGCTTTTCATACCTATCTGAATTCATAACTAAAAAAGAAATCAAATAGGGGTAATGTAGGAGTACGTTTAGTAATGAATAGGAAAATAGGAATGTGGGTAAGCTACTACAAACAGCATAGTGAACGCATTATTGTGGCCAAGATAGATACGAAGCCCACGCCTACTGCAGTAGTACAAGTTTATATGCCAACTAGCTCTACAGATGACGTAGAAATTGAAGAAATGTATGATGAAATAATAGAAATTATTCAGATAGTGAAGGGTGACGAAAATTTAATAGTCGTGGGTGACTTGAATTCGGTAGTAGGAAAATGGAGAGAAGGAAACGAATTAGGTGAATATGCATTGGGGATAAGAAATGAAGGAGGAAGCCGCCTGGTAGAATTTTGCACAGAGCACAACTTAATCATAGCTAACACTTGGTTCAAGAATCATAAAAGAAGGCTGTATACATGGAAGAAGCCTGGAGATACTGACAGCTTTCAGATAGATTATCTAATGGTAAGAGAGAGATTTAGGAACCAGGTTTCAAATTGTAAGACATTTCCAGGGGCAGATGTGGATTCTGACCACAATCTATTGGTTATGACCTGTAGATTAAAACTAAAGAAACTGCAAAAAGGTGAGAATTTAAGGAGATGGGATCTGGATAAACTGAAAGAACCAGAGGTTGTACAGAGTTTCAGGGAGAGCATAAGGGAACAATTGACAGGAATGGGGGAAAGATATACAGTAGAAGAAGAATGGGTAGCTTTGAGGGATGAAGTAGTGAAGGCAGCAGAGGATCAAGTAGGTAAAAAGACGAGGGCTAGTAGAAATAATTGGGTAACAGAAGAAATATTGAATTTAATTGATGAAAGTAGAAAATACAAAAATGCAGTAAATGAAGCAGCCAAAAAGGAATACAAACGTCTCAAAAATGAGATCGACAGGAAGTGCAAAATGGCTAAGCAGGGATGGGTAGAGGACAAATGTAAGGATGTAGAGGCTTATCTCACTAGGGGTAAGATAGATACTGCCTACAGGAAAATTAAAGAGACCTTTGGAGAAAAGAGAACCACTTGCATTAACATCAAGAGCTCCTATGGAAACCCAGTACAAGATAGAGTAGCATGGAGAGCTGCATCAAACCAGTCTCAGGACTGAAGAAAACAACAACAACAACAACAAACAACTAAAAAATATAAACTCAGTTCATTAATGATTTTTGTATGATGATGCATATTCTTAGGTAACACCATTTCAATGGTAATGAAATTTCATATGTTCCACAATATTTTGATTTAACAAGGTCTTTAATTACATTTGTAGGATGTTTATATCCAAAGATATTACCAACTTGATTTTCAACATAATAATGGATTATTATTTTCACCACTCCCCATTTATTTCCATTTTTCATTCATTTACATTCTTTCACATCTGTTGTCCATTTTTGTTGTCTTCACTTTCCATCAATCTCCATTAATTGTTCCTCTCTTTAAATGTTTTAATTTTTGATAACTTAAATTGTTTGTATAGAAATGAAACAAAAATGAATGTGAATAGTAGCAATTATAGTAATGGTTGTGCAAAGCATTCACTAAAATATCAGGGTGGAAAAAAACATATGTCTTACATCATTTCAAAAGCTGAAATTTTACCATCTAAATATGGTGAAAAGTTTTATCACTTTTAGATGATAAATTTAAAGTTGCTCTTCCAGATCGTTATACTGAAATCTTTTGACAAGATAATGATAAATTAGAGAATGTTGTAGGAGTACATTACATTTATCGAGTTAGAAAACAAAGAAAGATCATCCTATTTAAGTTACTGAATTTGAATAATACTTAGATTTTTAAATTTAATGTTGAGTATTAAGTTTTAAATTGAATAATTTATTTCTTACATTACATGAAAATTTATTTTTTGTGTATAGATAAATTTTTGGCGGGGGGGGGGGGGGGGGGAGGGGCGGGCACAGCGAAATTGAAATCTCGGTTTATAACCTGGAGTTTTTAATCCAATACGCTCTTTGGTCCAGAATCGGCATAGACATACTGCTGTTCGCTACTGACATAAATATCGTACGTAACATTCGTTGTAGCTCCAGTTGCCATGTACTGTTTGGAAAGAAATATGTAACAAATTCCGTTATACCTAACAGCTATGGCTAAGAGACGAGTAGTGTTGTAGTTGTTTGGCCGTAGAAACGATGTAAGCGCCAACAAAATGTATCAAGGAAAGTTGACTGTTAAACTACAGCATTGGCCCCTTACCTAGCTAGCATTTGTCGTGAATCTCTCGGACAGCAAAAAGTCCCAAGTGACTGGAAAAAGGCGCAGGTGACTCCATTGTAAAAGAAAGGTAAAAGAACAGACCCACAAAACTACAGATCACTATCCCTAACTTCTGTTTGCTGCAGAATACTTGATCATATTCTCAGTTCGAACACAATGAATTTTCTTGAGATTGTGAACCTTATGTCCACTGTTCTTCATGGTTTTAGAAAGCATCGCTCGTGCGAAACTCAGTTTGCCCTTTCTCACCTGAGTTACTGAGATCTATGGATCAATGGCAACACGATAATTCCATATTTCTAGATATCTGGAAAGCAGTTGACATGGTGTCCCATTGCAGGCTGTTGTCGAAGCTAATAGTATATGGAATAAGTTCACAGGTATGTGACTCGAAGTCTTCTTAAATGGCAGAACCCAGTATGTTGTCCTCGAGTACGCGTGTGTTCATCAGAGACAAGGGTATCATTAGGACTGCCCCAGGGAAGTGTGATAGGACTGCTGTTGCTCCCTATATGCATAAATGATTTGGCAGATAGTGTGGGCAGCAATCTGTGGCTGTTTGCTGATGATGGTGTGGTGTATGGTAAGGTGTCGAAGTTGAGTGACTGTAGGAAGATACAAAACGAGTTAGGCAAAATTTCCAGTTTGTGTGATGAATGACAGCTACCTTTAAGTATGAAAAATGGAATTTGATGCAGATGAATAGCAAGATCAAAACTGTAATGTTCGAATACAGTGTTACTAGTGTCGTACGTGACACAGTCAATTTGTTTAAACATCTTGGCGTAACATTGCAAAGCGATATGAGGTGGAACGAGCATGTGAAAACTGTGATAGGATAGGCGAGTGTTTGACTTCAGATTATTCGGAGAGTTTTAGGAAAGAGTGGTTCACCTGTAAAGGAGACGGAATATGGGCACCGGTGTGACCTATTCTTGAGGCCTGCTTGAATGTTTGGGATCCTCACCAATCAGATCGAAGTAAGACATCAAAACAATTCAGAGGCAGGGAGCCAGATTTCTTACTGGTAGGTTCGAACAACATGTAGGTGTTACCGAGATGTTTCGGGAATTCAAATGGGAATCATTACGTGTAGGCTTTCACGCCCAGCGTCTTCATTAATTAAAACTTTCGAGCCAAGACGCCGTGGTCGATCTGTAAAACTTCTTCTTCCTGACGGTTCTTTGCCAATTGCGGGCAACATCTTCCGAGGTGAGTCAACGACTGGGTGCCAGGCCGTTGATGTCCGGTCTATATAGAGCGCATAGAGGGCACCACCATACGTCACGTAGGCCCGACTCTAATTCTAAATCTGACTAACGTCATTACTCTTGATTGACGGTAATCGACTGTCACATCGTTGGTGAAAACAGGCCATGCGCAGCCCTCTGAGTGCAGCTGTTGCCAATCTGTTTATGGAATTTTTTGTACAGCAGGTGCTGTAATCTACCAGAAATAGCCGTTAGGTGCAGCTAAGTAATATTAATCCAAAGATATAATTTACTATGAAGAATGTGAGCAGTGGACAACTTAAGTTTTTGGATGTATCAGTAATTCAACGAGCAGATGGGAGTCCAGGGCATGAATGGCATAGAAAATATACACACACCGATCATTTACTCCATAAGTATTTGAACCATTATCCCAGGCACAAGAGAGGTATCATTAAAACATTGTTGGGCAGACCTAATAAGTTCTGTGAGTCACTTTATTTACAAGATCAACTAAACCATTGGCGAAGTGCTTTTAAGTAAAATTGATACGCTGACATCTAGAAAGATCGAGCACACCACCCCAAAAGAAAAGTGTCTGACAACATTCAGCAGCAACAACAACTGTCAGCTGGAAAAGTTTTTCTTCCGTTTGTTCCCAATATTAAGGACTTTATTTGGAAAATTCTGGCCAAGTTTGAAGTTGAAACAATCTTTAGACCCAGCAAGAAGATTAGTGAGAGCTTCAGATCGACGAAAGACGCACGACAGTCCTTAACAGCTCCTGGGGTGCATAAAAATCCGTGTACCTGTGGGAAGGTTTATATTGGAACAACGAAAACAAATAATACTCGCTTAACCGAACACAAAAGGGAATTGTCGACTACGACGTACTGACAGATCACCTGTAGCGGAACATGTTTTTAAAGACAGTGATCATGAAATAAAATTTAGTGAGACGAGCCTGCTAGCCTGGGCATCGCAGTATTATGCACGCATGTACAGAGAAGCTACATATATTCAGGAACACCACAATCATTTTAATGTAAAAGAAGAAGGCTTAAAATTAGATAAGATATGACGGTCGACTTCGTACCAACGATGTGACAATTGATTACCTTCAATCGAGAATAATGACTTTAGTCAGAGAGAGAGAGAGAGAGAGAGAGAGAGAGACTTACAGTAAGCCCCATGTGACTATTGTGTTGCCCTGTATGCGCTCTACATAAATGGGACCTCCACCGTCTGACAGCTAGTCGTTGGTTCACCTCGGAAGATGTTGCCCGCGGCTGATAACGAAACGTCAGGAAGAAGAAGTTTTACAGGTCGACCACGGCCTCTCAGCCTGGATGTTTTACCTAGTCAAATGGGGATCGCTGAAGGAAACGCTACGTTTCTTTCGAGATATACTATTGAGAAAATTTAGCGAACCGGCATTTGAAGCTATGGAACGATTTTACTGCCGACAACATACACTGCACTTAAGGACCATTAAGATAAGCTATGAGAAATTAGGGCTCATGTGGAGACATACAGAGACATGTTTTTCCATCGCTCTATTGGCGAGTGGACTAGGTAAGGAAATGACAACTAGTGGCACAGGGTACCCTCTGGCATGCACCATAACGTGGCTTGTGGTGTATCTACGTACATGTAGATGTAGATGGCCAAAGTTTCCGTAATACATCCATCCTATGTCTTGACACCTCCTGCCCGATGTTCTATGAACATATAGAAAGACGTGCACTTCATTCACCATTCAGTGCTCGTATTTCATATTTCTAACCCCAGCATTCTGGTTTCTGGTTGTAAAATAATTGATGACCTGTTAATAATGTCTATGGGTTACTTAATTTATTTGACAATGTTTAGAGTTTGTCTCACACTGATCTGTGAGAGGAGCTTGGCGCTAGGAATTTTCTTTATTTATGGGGGAGGGCAGCAGTCTTCCTAGCAGCCATGATGGCTTCCCGTTACCCATGCTTTTTCCGATCGCCAGGGTAGCACGTGGTGTGGTCTGAACGTTCAGTTGTGGCCAAAGTTTCTCCTGTTCTCAGTTTCCCAACCTGCCTTACCAAGCTTGTAACTGCAATTTCTGGTCGATTTTAATGTCATGAGGTCGCCTCCCTGTTAGATTCCGGCCCTCTGATTGGCCAGTTCAGGTGCGCGCCCGTTTTTCGCAGGTGGGCGCAACCGCCCTCCGCGGGTGGAGAGTGGACAAAGGGGCAGCAGAGACCTAGTGTGACCAAATGGTTCAAATGGCTCTGAGCACTATGGGACTTAACATCTGAGGTCATCAGTCCCCTAGAGCTACTTAAACCTAGACTGAAGACTGTAACGCTTAGAACCGGCTACACCGGCCGGCAGGCCTTCCTAGCTGTAAAACTTGTGCCCTTTGTCCTCCGCCACGTGGCGAGTGTCTGCCGCCCCTCATGTTTCGTTAACGTAGTCAGGCCGCGAGCCAAAATTATCTAGTATCGTCGGTATGAATAGTTTCGCTTCTTGCTGGTTTTATTCCTTTAGTACAGGAGGCTACCTAGCGATTCACCCCCAGTAGCATCTTTCTTAGTCTTTGGCTGATTCTGGGTAGTGGTTGTTGCATGTCTGCAACCCCTTCCTTTAGTAAATTGAACTCCATTGATAATACGGTGGTCGTTCCTAAAGTTTCTTTTCCCCTGCCATCGTGGCTTGTGATGAACGTACGTTGGGGCAGGCTGCTGAACTCATTTCCTGCTTCCCCACTCCCATTTGATTGTATAATTGTTCAATATTCAATTGTTAAATAAATTAGTCCTTTAATCTTTACAGTCTCCCTTTCATTACGTGAAATCACCCTTAGTGTCACGGTATAATAATGCAGAACTATTCTCATGATAACGGTTGCTGTAAGGTCGTGCAGGTCTCGCGCCATAGGATAAAGATTCAATATCGCGTGCCTGGCACGACCATTGCGCGCATGGTACCGATAATAGTACTAATAATTCACAATTATCCCCCATTGATAAACTCGTAAGTGTTCATTGCTCAGTGTGAGTATGTGAGCTCTAAATCCACCTGATGTGGTTGAAGTAGTGGCCTATGTTTTATCTTGCTGTTTTAAAAAACAGCCCCTACAGAAAGGATAGTAACCTGTAAAAAACGATCCACCGCTTTTACATGGCGATCCTGGTCCAGGATCGATACTGATTGGATCTTCCGACCCCCGTAATCAGATTATTCATTCCATTTGTCTTTCCTTGTTTTTGTCTGTTTCCCTGGGCGTAGCATAATAATTTGTGTAGGTATACTGTTCTCTCTTTTCATAGGTGGTCGTGCAATTCTGTTTGCATCTGTGATGGCGTTGCAAAAAGAGCGATGTTTTGTTGTTGAACTAATGTTTCGCGCGCTTTTGAGTAGTCATTAATATAGTGCGAATTCCGTAATTACTTGCCACCCCACCGACTGCATTTCATTTGAGACAGTGTGTCATTCATAAAATCGTGTTGCGGCGCTAACACATTATTATCAATATGAGTGTAAGGGTAGGTCAGCCGAGCTGGAAGTGGCGCACGTGGCCATGGCCGAGGATAGCGGTTTCGCGCCAAGGACAGCGGAGAAGGGTGAGACATTACGCGAGATAAAGGAGGGTGCACCAGCCTGCGTGGACCACGTGGTTGAGTGGGTAGGTGCGGGTGTGTCCCCACCCCTCAGCTCCGTTAAATGAGCCCGCACCAGCGAGCACGAACCAGTCGGCTACACCGGTGGTGGCCCAGGCCACTGACCCGACGGTTCCAAGGGAAAGCCAGAGTGCCCACAGAGTGGCTACGCCCCCCCCCCCCCCCCAGAACAGTCCCAGTTCCAGACCTTACTAAATGAAATGAGGGCAGTTGCCGAGCAGTTGCCGAGCAGCAGAATAAAGCACTCGCGGAGCAACAGCAGGCTATGGTAGCGCAACTACGTAATGAATTGAAGGCAGATGCCGAGCAGCAAAGTCAAGCGCTTTCAGAGCAGCTAGGAAAGAAAATCGAAGCTTCTGAAGAACGAAAGCGGAAAGAAATAAAATCTCTTACTGATAAAATTGACGAACATAAAGAAAAGACAGATTCGTTCATAGCAGAGGTACAGGGCATCACAGCTGTACTTAGGAACGATGTAGATCATATGAAGGATGGTGTTGCAGCCATTGTGTCCTGGAAAGAGCAGCTTGACATTCATGTTGCTGATGTTACAGAGAAACAATCGAGTGTCAACCAGCGGCGCGGCGAGAGTAGGACGGGTAGTGGCAGATTCGCTAGGTCGTTAGTGATGCCAACAAGGAGCAAGCGGCAGCAGTACAAAACGAGGAGGCAGTGAACCGCGTGAACGAGGAACTGGGCTCTTTAGCCACTGCTGTAGAGCAGTTGTCGGAGCGCAACAGCATTACCAGACCGAACACAGCCTGCGGTAGAGCCAGCTGGAGCACGGGCCCCCTCCATTATCTTATAGTTGTCCAACAGATCATTCGAAACGGTAACATAATTTTTGTCTTTTCTGTTACCCAAAAGGCCCTTCAGAATTGCTTTAAAAGAAGACCAAGCAGCTAATTGGGTATCTATGAGATAGGTATCAAAGTTTGGATCTTTCAGCAATTTTTTTATTTGCCGTCCAACAAATATGCCCTCATACCCTCTTTCAGCTTTGCCTCACTTAATCTGGGAAACTTTTCTTTTAATTGATTGAAGGTCTCACCTTCTTTATCCAGAGCTTTTACAAACTTCTTGGTAAGGCCCAACTTGATATGAAGGGGAGGCAGAATGATTTTATCTGGCTCAACCAATGGGGTATTGTTCACATTTACGTTTCCAGGAACAAATGACTTCTTTATAGGCCTTTCCTTGACTGTGTAGTGGTTCTTGGCGTCACAGCTGTCCCAGAGGCACAAAAAGCAGCAGTATTTCTTGAATGCAACCTGCAAACCTATAAGGAGTGCAACAACTTTAAAACACAGCAAAGCAATGGGTTCACAAGTTTCTTTCACGTCTACTGCATAAGCCAAAGGTACCGATGGAAACGTATTGCCGTTATGCAGTAGTACTGCTTTCAAGGTGGTTTCACTGGAGCCAATAAATAGTCGCCACTCTTGTGAATTATGTTGTACACCTAGTTGCATCATCAGACCATTGACATCTCTAAATAAACACACAGAATTCCGCATATCGAAATATTGAGCGAAGGAAGAACCTCTTGATTTGAAACAGGAAATTTTTGTCCCTAGAGTAAGAACGTTCCGTTGTTGCAGTCTCAACCCCAAGAGTTCAGCTTGCTGTTTCGAAAATTGCAGATAGCGAACCAAATCGTTCAGTTCCTTTTTATTGAAGAGGTGAGGCGAAGTCTCTTGATATTGGGGGCAGTACTCTTCTTTATGTTCTACTTTCTGATTCACTTGAAATAATGTTCGGTTCAGTGGCTTTCAAGTTACAGATAGGAACAGGCAACCCCACATCATGGGGCACAGACAAATGCTCTGAAGCCATATTTGGATACTTTATATTATGTCTAGTTTTGCTTTAATGATCCAACATATTTGTAAGAGAGAAGTAACAGTCTGAATAATGGTCTTTAGGCACACACCACACCATCGGAACAGCGAATGCCATGGCTCTGCGTTTTCCTTTCAACAACTCGGTTAAAGTTGTAGTACAGGTTATGCACAAAGATTTTATCTTGATCACCAATTGGACAATCAAAATAGAATTTATTTGCCTTCTTAAGCCAATGAGTGATTGGGTTTCTTTGGGCTTTTGGAATGAATTTCCCACATACATAACAAAAGTTGTCTGGGTGGCTTAGACAGCAACGAGATTTACCAGTTGCCATTTTTCTTAGTGTAAATTTTGAAACACAAAAAGTTTGCACCATCTTTCACAGGAAACACTCACTGAGGATATCTTTCACACCACTAGATTACCACACAAACCATTTACTGATGATTTGTAGATCTTCTAACTCTCCTCTGCATATAAAAACAAACAATTGAACATCAAAACAGAAGAACAGCAAAAAGAGAAATACTGAATACGAGAAGTAAAAAACCCTTAAAAACTCAGAAATGGTACGTGCTAGAACATTATCAAAGGTATATTCGGATTCTACACACCAAAATACATACTACATAGTCGATGTAACACATCCCAGATGCAAAATGGCTGTTGCCTAGTGTAAGATTTAGTTTTGCTTAATTTTTTATGTAAATCAGTTCTGATTCTGTGATTTCCCAGTGTTTTTAGCACAGAAGATGGACATTTACATCAGAAATCTGGAAATAAAAGAATAATAAAAAAACGAATGTGAGTGAAATATATTGTTGCGTTCCTATCGTTCTATAGTTGCTCTACACAAAATTTCCTTATGGAATCAAAGCTTATTATGAATGAACAAAGCGGTGGTACTGCTGGGAACCATGTAGATTCATACATTGACGTCGTTTGGTTCTCAGGAAAAATTAGTACGAAAGGAAGTCACATTGTTTTAATTTTCACCTCATAGAAATAGAGTTGTGTAATTGAGGCTTTGTTTGTTTGAAGACATACAGGGTGTTCGGAACATCCCCTTACAAACTGCTAGGGCCTGTAGAACGGGGTGAGTAATTAATATTCCAGGAACGTATCGTTTCCGTGCTACAGCCGTTTGAAAACACGTTTGTTACGTAGCTATTCAAACTGGTAGTCATGGTGTGGGGTGCTTACGTCTCTCTTTGTCTTTCGTGCTGCCCTCCTTTGCCTTACTCTGCACTGAGTTGCCCTGCTGTCATACCGTTGCAGGCAAATTTTAAGGATTGGGGCACTTCTTACCTTTCGCTCACGGTAATATTGACGATATTCTCTAAATAGTAACTACTGACTAGGAGCAAGGGGTATACCTATGATGTTTTAACATTGTTCATCTGATGATACGGCCTAAATCCGCGAAACCTGTGGTGTTTCAATAAACAACAGTTTTGCCATTTGTGAGCGGAACTCTTCCTCACATCGTTACGTCGGATTGTTTGATGACACCTGATGTCCATCCTGCCTCTCCGACCCGGTTCGAGCCTCATTCACATGTCTCTGAGTATTAGAGCAACATAGTTGAGTACACGTTTGCAAAATACATCGACAAGATACTTCTATATGACGAAACTCAGGTAAAGGAACAGCTGCTCGTCACCTTTCAAATGGTTCAAATGGCTCTGAGCACTATGGGACTTAACAGCTATGGTCATCAGTCCCCTAGAACTTAGAACTACTTAAACCTAACTAACCTAAGGACAGCACACAACACCCAGCCATCACGAGGCAGAGAAAATCCCTGACCCCGCCGGGAATCGAACCCGGGCGTGGGAAGCGAGAACGCTACCGCACGACCACGAGATGCGGGCACTCGTCACCTTTATCAGGGTCGTTATCCACAACGTCAGACTCCAGGTACTTTTCGCCACAATTACGCAACGGCTTGTAAAAGGGATACTTTCACCGTCAGCAGCATGACTGGTGCTGCATGGAGTCGCCGCACACCCGAATTGGAAGAGGCCGTACTCCGTCGCGTTGAAGAAACCCGTCAACGACTACGCGAGCAACTTCTTTGGCTCTTAATGAGTGGAACTGTAAAACAAGTGATGCACTGGGTAACGCCCAAACACTTGCTTGTAAAGGTGGTCGCATTACCAACATCTTTTCAAACTGTTGTAGTGGATGTGGGTTCATATTCAAAGTATTATGTACTCACTTCCCGCTAAAAGCCCTAGAGGTATGTAACGGGAATCTCAGAAAACCCTGTACGTCTGTAGTCCTACACACTGAAACATCTGCACCACAGCATCTTAGCACGGCGCTACATGAGCCAAAGCAAAATAAAATATAGTATCGTGCGGTAATTCAGTTCCTGATTTTCAAGGGTAGCAACAATGTAATAATAAGTGGTGAGTTGGTGAAGTGTACGGTGACAGTGCACCATCGTGTGGCACTGTCGGAGCATCGCTCAGACGCGTCCAGTGTGGTCAACCAAATATGAATGACTAAGAACGAAATGGCAGACCATCTTTTTATAAGAAATATGGAATGCGTGTAAGAATTGTTGGTACTGGTACTCGAAGACTGGAGTATCTCAATCGAAATAGTGAAATCCGTTTGTGGTTCAGTTTTATTTTGTACAACATTTTGAACATGAAAATTTTCGGAGCCCACTGCGTTCCGCAGCCTTTTACGCCCATCCATAATGCCTGCGGAGAGATGGAGTCGGGCCCAATCGGATGCGCTCTGTCACAAAATGTAAATCTTCTTCTAATTCAGTCAACACCGCTAGATCAAGTGCCCGCTTAACTGTCTTAACAGTCAGACTCATGCAGCTTAGATGAATGCATGGTGTCTATTCCTTAGGGCCGGCCTCGGTGGCCGAGCGGTTCTAGGCACTTCAGTCCTGAACCGCGGGACTACTACGGTCGCAGGTTCGAATCCTGCCTCGGGCATGGATGTGTGTGATGTCCTTAGGTTTAAGTAGTTCTAAGTTCTAGGGGACTGATGACCTAAGATGTTAAGTCCCATAGTGCTCAGAGCCATTTGAACCATATTTTATTCCTTCGGACATAACAGATACCACGTATTCATATACTTGATTCGTCTCGATGGGCGATGAACCAACAGCCTGCAGTGCCGATGCACAATATCGTTCGACCTCCGGCGGGAATCTGAAATTAGCAAGCATGGAGGACATGGACAGAGGTCGCAGATAGATGGCGCTAGATGGGAATATGGGGGCGGGGAAGCGTGCCAAGATAGTCCGCAGATTTGCGATAAATACTGTGTCCAGATGGCGCATCGGTACACGTTGCTCTAGCACACTCCCCAATGTGCATGAAGTGTCGTGTGACTGACACGGATGAACATCGTCTGGAACGTGTTCTTTCCGCGGATATGTGGCTTCTAGTTTAGAATATGTTTGCCGTCTGTTTCCGAGTGCCGCGCCGCACAATCGAGCCCGGAATGCCGGCTGCTGTGGCCGAGCGGTTCTACGCGCTTCAGTGCTGAACCGCGCTAATGCTACGGTCGCAGGTTCGAATCCTGCCGCGGGCATGGATGTGTGTGATGTCCTTAGGTTAGTTACGTTTAAGTAGTTCTAAGTCTAGGGGCGGATGACCTCAGATGTTAAGTCCCATAGTGCTTAGAGCCATTTGAACCATTTTGAGCCTGGAATGCTCCTTCGCCCGGATAAGATTTACTCTCCCCAGTCAAAGCCACATGCGATTATTCGGATCAAAAGACTTTCTGGTCGCTAACTTTTTTGGGATGGTCTCAAAGATGTGCTTGGCTTTTGGACTATCCTACAGGAAGGCCATGATCAATTGCAATACACATCCAGATATCGTCAGTCCTTTTCTAATTACTTGAACACTATACTCAAGGAGCCCCCCCCCCCCCCCCCTCTGCCTCCTTGCCATTGATGGGCACTGTCGGGTAAAACAAGTTGATTCAGGTGTACACTGATCTGAATCTCGATATGGAAAATTGATCAAAACTCTATTTCGGGAAGTCGCACCCGATTCCCCGCTGTGAACAGTTGGGACCAGACATCGTTTATTTTATTGTACTACCGGAAGGGTATACTCAGACTGGCTGCATTTTATTTTATACTGTTTACAAACAAAATATAACGCTGTCCCACATGTTTCACTTAATACCGTAATTTCATTATGTAAATTATTATTAGGTTCATGTGCGTCTACTTGCTTGTAAAAAACCAAAAAATAGGATAACGTAAATAAATTTAAAAAAGATGTTAAAGTGCTACAGGAAAAATTAGTAACACTTTTCTTTTTCAAGTTGTACAGCACATTTTCTACGGTGTCGTTATTGTAAAATTAAAAAAGGAAGTCAGTTAAGTGTTCCTGTGTGGTGGTAGCGGTGCTGTGTTGAAACATATTGCAGTTCTGATTTTTTTTTTTTTTTGAGAAAAAGAACGGCAGTTTGCTAGTAAACAGGAGATCTCTGGCTCGAGTCCGAGTCCAGTAGACATTTTCGCCGGTCGCCGCCTGTTCCGTATAAAGTCCCAGATCCAGCTGGCATCATCAGTTACTTCCCTTTCCTTTCCTTTTCCTCCCCTCAACTTCCAACTTAAGCAATACCTCTTAATTAATACAAAACATACTAATGTTTTTTATTTGCGTCTACAGTCATATAGCATTTCATAAATGACAACCTTTACCTCGAGTACCAGTACTGAATGAATTTATTTACATTTGCCATTTCAGCTCTTCTGTCATTGTCAAATAATAACAAACATACAGTCACTGAGAAACAACTCATATGACATTAAATACAGTGAAAGTAAGGTTGACACGAAGACTATGTCATCCTCATGCAGAAAAGTACCTCATGACTCAGCGCATAATGAAACAGAAACAACAAAATTAAAAAAAAAATGCATTTTAGGAGAATAACTTGAGAATATCTGTCTGTGGCTGGCGGAGGGATACCAAAGATACAGACTGCTTATCTCAAAACAGGAAGTCACACCACACAACTACACATACAAAGCATGAAGCGTAGTATTTAACGAGCGTCTGCCTATATCACATTTTCCTGCTGCTTTCCGCTGGATACTTTTTCACTTGCTGCAACTGCCAACTATAAATTAAGTACTATAATGGATAACTAACTATGGGTTAGGGAAACATACAAGCAATGTGGATGACAAATATCTGGTAATGGTCCGCCTATATGCTACGTCGAAACATAAATGTGGAAAACACTGTGCGCAAACGCTTTTAATAATGTGATTAGTCAAAGATCGTAATTGATACTTCATCCACAGTGGTCTGTTTGTAATACGTTGCAGCCCATTGTCTCACTGTGATTTAGTACTGCTCTTGAAAAGTTACTGTCGAAACATTAAATTCTGTTTCAGATAATTGATACAGTTCCTTGTAACTATCACCGACTCACACTAACGACGACGTCCACCTTTGTCACGAGTATACACGTAACCATGGCGACGGCATGAGCTGTTGGTCTTACTGCACGATACACCAATTAAATTATCTTCACTCGTGAATTTTAATTATATACAGCTTATAGTACATACAGTTTATAGTACCTCTCAAGTAGAATGTTAATAAAATTATGTCCAAGTTCAGATTCAGTAACTGTTAACTGTTGCGTCGTGATTGAACATCACATCTAGTGCACAACACATTGATACGGAAGGTTAATTGATTCATAATAGTTCATTAGTTTTGCAGACGATGTATGACACGAGCGAGTCTATATGACCACTATTGTGAAAATTCTACTCTCTTCTGGAAACGCAGAGTTTGGAGTTCTACGAGTCACACATACGGTAAGGCTCATGTCGTCGCATCAGAAGCTGACGCGTAGCTCTTGGCTACGAGTCTCAGTAGTGGACCAGTCCCAGTATGAGAAGAGATAATGGTCTTATATCAAGGTCAGATAGAGTGTTTGTGCCTTGGAACTGGCGGGGCGTACTCCCGCCGAAATATTGATGACTGCAGTAAACATTACCTGGCTGAATTCCCGTAAGTTGTTTGAAAACAGTGTACCCTGATAATCCGCCCACGCCCCTGGAGCACTTGGGTGTGGTACAATTAAGGTCAGTATGTACCCAAATATACATTACGTGTTCCCCTCTTACTTCACCTATCCACAAATAATGACCTCAAAGTCATGGTGTGCCCTGATATCTCACCGAAGCCGCTGGGACACTTGCCCCACGGTGGGCAATTGATTTCGCTAAAAATGACAGTAACCCACACACTGTGCTGGTTCTGTCTGAGATAATGATCTAAGATGGGAACACTCTGCCCCACCCCTCTCAATTTCTCTCAATACCAATGGGAAGACTGAAATCAAATTCCTACCTCCCCCTTTTGTTGTTATTCCAATAACCTGAGAACGATATTCGAGGTCTTTACACTGTAATGACCACCTAATAACAATGTCAGGCATTTATCCATTTTCATGTCTATGCCACACGTGGTGACCGAGCGGTTCTAAGCGCTTCAGTTCGGGACTGCGTGACTGCTACAGTCGCAGGATTGAATCCTGCCTCGGGCATGGATGTGTATGATGTCCTTAGGTTAGTTATGTTTAAGTAGTTCTAAGTTCTAGGCGACTGATGACCTCAGATGTTAAGTCCCATAGTGCTCAGAGCAATTTGAACCATTTTTCATGTCGATAACACGGAACTATTGCTTTCAAACCTTCATATATACACTAAAGAAACAAGAAGTGCATAAAAGATGGAAATAAAATTTAGGATATCACATGTATGTAGGGGAGGAAAATAATAAAGTTTGGTAACTGACTTACTCCTACAGCAGATACACATGTATGCCGGTGTCGATTTCTTGTGGCAGCTCTCTGTCCAGTGTATGTTTAGGATAGTGGAGGTGGATCCATCCATTAAGCCTGTTTGGATGTGGATCCACCTGTGTTACACCTGGGGTAGCATCTGTAGGTGGATCCACCAGCAATAGGTCCAGGGGAGCCCCGTGATACAGTGACACAAGCATATGGTAAAGTCCTGAAACATGGTTATTTTAATATTTACAAACATGTGGGACCTTCATTGTTTGTTTGTGTAGAAACTTTGATAGCTGCAGTTGATCATTATTATGGACAATATTCCCATCTGTTACATACGTCTTATACTCTTACGTTGCATATACAACTTTGACAGCCATAGTTATTCTGTGTTATCCGCATACTCTCTGTTATTCACACACAAGAAACTACAAATGCATGTCATGGTCATTGAGGGAGATTTTGCAAGAATCACCAAATGTAAAGCTAGGGCATGTTCTATAGAACAGACATTAGGCATATGAGTATGTATGTGTGTACTGCATATCTTCATGTCTATGACTGTGGCGGCTCTTACGTTTATTTCAGTGTCGATGCACATTACGTCCCAACTCCTGTAGGAATCAGGGTTAGCCGCCCCACCAGGGTGGGGGAGAATGGACAGGGACGCTAGTTGCGTATGGCAAGATAGGAATTAGGTTCGGATAGGAGGCATGTGAGGATAGCCAAGGCGGTGAAGGTGATTGTTCACATTAAGCAGGAAATCGTCGTTATAGTTCCGACCTGGTATCAATTTTCACCTGCCGCTTTCTGACGTATTTCTGAGCCCGAGTGGACTGATGTCGTTAGTCTTAATTCATATAATGAGAAGCTGCTGCTTCATGTAGTGGTGTGGATTCTATTGGACATATCCGATAGAATAGATACCATGCACGTATATGTCTGCATATCTCCACATCTATGTTTGCTTAAGGCGGTTATATTTCTCTGTGATATTTCTTTCTTAAAGTTCACAATTCATTTTTTTCCATACTTTTACTTCCTCATTTTACTTATGCTTGTTATATTCTGTATGCTATGGCTGGGTGAATACTTTTGGGAGTCATCGTACATCTCCCTCATCATTGTGGAGTATGTAGACACTATTGTTGTTGTTGTTGTGGTCTTCAGTCCGAAGACTGATTTGATGCAGCTGTCTGTGCTACTCTATTCTGTGAGAGCATTTTCATCTCCGAATAACTACTGCAACGTACATCCTCCTGAACCTGCTTACTGTATTCGTCACTTATTCTCTCTCTACGGTTTTTACCTTGTATACTTCCCTCCAGTACCTAGCTGGTCATCCCTTGACGCCTGAGAATATGTCCTGCCAACCGATCCCTTCTTCTAGTTAGGTTGTGCCACAAATTTCTTTTTTTCCCCGTTCTGCTCAGTATCTCCCCATTAGTTACGTGATCCACCTAGCTTATCTTCAGCAATATTCTGTAGCACCACCTTTCAAAAGCTTCGACATTCTCCTTATCTAAACTGCTTATGGTCCATGTTTTACTTATGTATGTGGCTACACTCCATACAAATACTTTCAGAAAACACTTCCTAACAGTTAAATCTACATTCAATGTTAACAAATTTTTCTTCTTCAGAAATGCTTTTTTTGCCATTTCCAGTCTACGTATCCTGTCTACTTCGGACATCATCCGTTATTTTACTGTCCAAATAGCGAAACTCATATACTGTTTTAAGTGTCTCGTTTCCTAATCTAGTACCCTCAGCCTCATCTGATTTAGTCTGACTACGTTCCATTAACCTTGTTTGCTTTTGTTGATGTTCATCTTACATCCACCGTCCAAGGCACTATCCATTCTGATCTCCCAAAGACTTCGCTGTCTGTGACAGAATTAGTAAGTTGTCGGCAAACCACAAAGTTTTTATTACTTCTCTTTGAATGCCTTCTACATTTTTTTTAGCTTCAGTTAATACTTGTTAAATGTAAAGTGTAAATGACATTGGGGCGTAGGCTACATCCCTGTCTCACTCCCTTCTCAGTCATTGCTTCCTTTCCATGCTCCTCATCGAATTTCTCTTCAAGTTGTAAATAGTGTGACTGCACTGTTACTGCCCGCCACGAATTCCTCTCCTATGCCAACCCTTTCATCTCAGAGTAGCGCTTCCTACTTACGACGTCAATTATTTGCTGGACGTATTCCAGTCTCTGTTTCCCTCTAAATCTACAAATGCTATAAACATAGGTTTACGCAACCTATCCTCCAAGACGTGTTTTAGGGTCAATACTGCCTTGTGCGTGCTTCCATTTCTTCGGAATCCAAACTAATCTCCCCAGAGGTCGGCTTCTGCTAGTTTTTCCAAACTTCTGTAAGAAATTATTGTTAGTATGAAACTGATAGTCACATATTTTTGATGAAAGAGTTTTGTCATAGCTTGCTGCCCCAAGGCTGCCAGTAAGTTTGACGGAATGGGTCGTCTACTCTTGGGGGCCTTGCTTTGACTTAGATATTTCAGTGCTCTTTCAAATTCTTCTCGTGGTATCAGCCTCCCATCTCATCTTCATCTTAATAATAACCATTGAATAGCAACACATGCTCTATAAATGTTTGCAGGATGAATACCACGATCCACACATGCCTGTTACCAAGTCAAACGAAATGTTGAAACTGAAGATTTGATTATATTATGGTAAGACAAAGATTTGGGAACCATTTTGATTATTAACTGTAGGTTAAAGCTAAGGAAATTGCAAAAATGTAGGAAATTAAGGAGTCTTTCAAAGGGAGCATAAGGGAACGATTAACTAAAACAGGGAAAAGGAATACAGTGGAAGACGGATGGATAGCTTTGAGAGATGAAATAGTGAAGGCAATTGAGGATCAAATAGGTAAAAACTACAAGGCCTAGTAGAGATCCTTGAGTGATACAGGACATACTGAAATTAATTGATGAAGGAGAAAATTTAAAATTGTAGCAAATGAAGTAGATGATACAAACGTCTAAGAAATGGTACTGATAGAAAGCGTCAAAAGCTGAGCAAAATGACTAGAGACAATTTTTAAAGAGTTATAAGCATTTATCATTAGGTGAAGGATTGATACTGCCTACAGGAAATTTAAAGAGGTGTTTGAAGAAAAGAGAAGCAGTGTATGAATATCAAGTGCCCAGATGGAAAAATAGCCGTAAGCAAAGAAGGGAAAGCTGGAATGTGAAGAAAATACTATAGAAACGAAAGAAGACGTAGATTTTTTACTAATGTAGTGGGTATCGGCTTCGTGTCTTTCTTGACTATAATAATGCGTTCACTGTACTGTTCATAGTGGCTTACCCACATTCCCATTTCCTTATTTTTTGTTATACCGACTCCTGTGTTACGCCTATTTGATCACGTATTTATAACCCTGTTTTCACGTGATCAATGTCCTGTTCCTGCTGCTACCGTAATTCACACATGTAATAATACCAGAGGTGTGTCTGAAAATACGTCTTCCGTGAGTGTATTTACACAGTGCATGGACGTTTTTAGTACAATATATCTTGTGAATAGGGGGTGGGGAAACGGGTGACGAACATGAGTAAGATCCAATAAAAATATGTACTTTAGTGCATGGGCAACAAACTTTAGAGCAAATATGTTCAGGCTATTTGCTGTTCCTCTGCAGAGAAAGTGAGGCACTCAAGCAGTGCAGTACAATTAAAATTTGTACATGTTTGATTTGTATTTAGGGCAAAGGCCTTGCCGCAGTGGATATACTGGTTCTCGTCAGATCACCAAAGTTAAGAGTTGTCGGGTGTGGCTGGCACTTGGATGGGTGACCATCTGGACTACCATGCGCTGTTACCGTTTTTCGGGGTGCACTCAGCCCCGTGATGCCAATTGAGGAGCTACTCGACCGAATAGTGGCGGCTCCGGTCACAGAAAACCATCTTATCGACCGCGAGAGCAGTGAGGATGACACGGCGGTCGAATGGTCCCGATGGGCCACTTGTGGCCTGTATTTGTACATCTCGATTATCGGCTAAAGGTTTTTTAACGTATCTCTGTATGTGTATGTATGATGGCTGCCAGACGACACCCGCTGGCAGCACGTGAATGGGATACCATCTACACTGTCTTGTGTTCTCAAAAAGTCTCAAGTGACCACATTCTCAGAAAAGGCCGCAACATGTGTGTACGTGTGGCAAGTTCATGCAACCATAGCACGACTGACAGTGTCGGTGTGCGTGCATACATTTGTGCTGGCAGTGCACCGAGTAAATGCAGCATCGATGTCGACGTTGATGCTGTGTTGTTTGTTTCAACAATTCTTTGAAGTAAGAATAATAATAATTTTTATAAAATTATTCAAACTCTCATCCCACTACAGAACAAAGAAATTCAGTGATTCCTGTTGGATGGAAGTAATTTGGGGAGGGGGGGGGGGCGGTGAAAGGGATTTCAGTTCAATTAAAAGACTTACCCTCATCCTTCTCATACCCTCCCCCTCCCCCACCCCCTTATGTTGGGTGACATTGCCACATGCCGACAGTGGTTATCAGGTAAGCTGTAATATGAAACTAGTCAGAAAGCGCTGATGGATGCTGAGTCAGCGTTTTGAGCCAGAACAAACTCTGAAACTTCCTGGCAGATTAAAACTGTGTGCCCCACCGAGATTCGAACTCGGGACCTTTGCCTTTCGCGGGCAAGTGCTCTGTTCTGCATGGTTCGCAGAAGAGCTTCTGTAAAGTTTGGAAGGTAGGAGACGAGATACTGGCAGAAGTAAAGCTGTGAGTACGTGGCGTAAGTCGTGCTTCAGTAGCTCAGATGGAGAGCACTTGCCCGCGAAAGGCAAAGATCCCGAGTTCGAGTCTCGGTCGGGCACACAGTTTTAATCTGCCAGGAAGTTTCATATCAGCGCACACTCCGCTGCAGAGTGAAAATCTCATTCTGGAAACATCCCCCAGGCTGTGGCTAAGCCATGTCTCCGCTATATCCTTTCTTTCAGGAGTGCTAGTTCTGCATGGTTCGCAGAAGAGCTTCTGTAAAGTTTGGAAGGTAGGAGACGAGATACTGGCAGAAGTAAAGCTGTGAGTACGTGGCGTGAGTCGTGCTTCGGTAGCTCAGATGGAGAGCACTTGCCCGCGAAAGGCAAAGGTCCCGAGTTCGAGTCTCGGTCGGGCACACAGTTTTAATCTGCCAGGAAGTTTCATATCAGCGCACGCTCCGCTGCAGAGTGAAAATCTCATTCTGAGAACATACTCTGTCTCTCAGCCATCAGATTACATTGTGACTTTTATTGTACTACACACAAGTGTCGCAGAGGCATGGGTGGTTGATCAGACTACACAGTTACCATGAGATTAGATCGTTAGCAGTTCTAGTAGCGGCACAGGTCAACTACTACTACCCCTCCTCTCAAAAGATTAAACTGTTGATTCTATCGCAGGCAGTACACTTACAACTGAATTGTTTTTTCTGCAATTATACTTTGTTACAACTATTATTTGCTTCAGGTACAAAACCATAAACCATGATAATTAATACATATATTTAATAAAATTAAAATCGAATAAAGTTATTATCCGAAAGGTTAGTATATCTAACCTATGAGCCGTAGTAAGAACACTTTCTTATCAAACGATCTGAACCGAAAAGATCTGTTTTTCCTTTACGTCTGCATCGTTAGAAAACAGTGATCAGTTATGCTGTAATATCTTCGTATGTAATTCTTCTGTGCGAAGACTATGCAATGTTGAAAAATGTAGGAACGTTTCGGTTAGTAATGCTACTGACCTTCGTTAGAGCAGGTCTTTGTAAAACACAACATTGTCTTGTAGTCGTCGATTCCTGTACATTTCTCATACTACATTGCCTGTATGCTGTCCACACTGCCCTCAATAATTCACATAAAATACATTTAGTATCGCATCTCAACATGCATTCTCCCAAGTTACCATTTCAAACGCGTACATCTCACAGTCTGCAAAATTACACCATTTTAATATGGCATCTACGGTTACGGCATTGACTCAATGTTTAGCAGTTTTTTAGTGAAGCTCTCCGCCATTCCTATACCTGCTGTGCGTAGACGATGTTAACATAGGATTTTGGCTTTGGGAACGATTTTTTCGCCAATCATCACATTTTTTATATCGCATTCTCATCCAGAATGGATTTCACTAGATATTTGGACGTACTCATAGCAATAATTGAGCCGCTACCATAAGTGTTAAGCCTGTCGTATCGGTTTATCTTTCGTTCTGAGTCTCACTGCTATATATTTCTTACTTCAACTAATTTTCTCCATATAACACGCGTGTATTGGTTCAAATGGTTCAAATGGCTCTGAGCACTATGGGACTTAACTTCTGTGGTCATCAGTCCCCTATAACTTAGAACTACTTAAACCTAACAAACCTAAGGACATCACACACATCCATGCCCGAGGCAGGATTCGAACCTGCGACCGTAGCAGTCACGCGGTTCCGGACTGCGCGCCTAGAACCACTAGACCACCGCGGCCGGCCACGCGTCTATTGTTAGCGTTTATAAGAGACAATATCTTAAAGACCTTAGCCTTATTAAATTTTCTGTCGTACAATGCTGTTTATTCATGATCATAACAATTACAGCTGATTCACGCAAGTCTTCTTGTGTGCAACGTCTAATCGGTCATTTAGTGTACACAGGGGTGCTCCAACTTAAATAGTCCTTCGTGTGCACCCCACACTCACTACTTCGTGGGTAACTAGTTCCAGAGGGCAGTCCAAGCCGGATATATTGAGAGGCACAAAACTGTTCTCCGTTGTAGAATACAGATCATTTGTTCTTGTACCTGTAAAATATTGGGTGAAATTTCTAACGAATTTAATCAGTGAGCGTCCTCTACATCCTTGTACACTTGTGCGGATTCACGGGCTTCAGAAATAGCTATTTGAAATGCTGGGGTGGAAAAGTATTTCATCGCCGAAATGTAATTGCAAACTCATCATGTTAATCAGATGTCCTGCACAGTTACGGCAGACTCCTAGCAACCTCTCATAGAGTGAACATGTAATAGCCTATATTACGGAGAGGGGCCTTTAATTTTGACACTTCCCAGCTTATGTTATAAAACTATATTACAATAAAATAACCGTCTCGGTAGAGGGGTGTTTTATATTGCATCCATCATGTGTGCGCACAGACAACTGTAGTTAAACCAAGTTGAGTTGACATGATGTACAGCTTCCCCACACACCATAGGCGACAATAAGCTTACGTTAACAGACGCCGATATTTTGGGCCTTCTACAGGAAGTAGAATAGTGATTCTCGAAATCAAGATGATCACTCAAGAGTCTAAGACTGTCACAGTGGATGCTGTAGTGTAAATCCGAAACCAGTTTCTCATGAATACAACCAGCAAATGCCACTGATGATGTTATCCCTTGGAATACGTGTAAGAGCTCCCCGAAGTTTTTCGATAAATGGTCTTCGAGCAGTAGCTGGGAACATATTGGATCATTGTCCTGTAAAAGCTTAACTCTTACTTCGTTTCCGTATATTACCAGTAAATGAAAGTGGAGATGAGGTGCAATTTCGTATTTCCTCTCACTATAAGAGTGTGTGGGAGATAATCCTTGGGCTTAAATGGGAGTCCTTGGACGGAATAACATGAACATTCCTCAACATGCTATTGAAGAAATTCAGATAACCAGCGTTCACAATGGATGCCATAATGATTCTTCTACATCTCATTTTCTTCTCGTGTAAGATCCATAAGTACAAAATCAAGGAACTGGTGTTCGTACAGAGGCACACAAGCAGTCATTTTATCCTATCTCCATTTGTGAGTGACATTGGAAGGGGGTACAAAGTATTTCCCACCGTGAGACTGGTCGTTGGTTTGAGATGTCAGTATTTAGATGTAAGTGTAGCGGTGGGTGTAAGACGTTTCGGTTCTCTGCATAAGCTTCTCTTCGGGATATGAAATATTACTTTGAAATGTATCAAAACTCAACCAAAATTTCGCTTTTATTGTTTGCTTCGTTTTCTTCAAGTGCACACTAACTTATTTTTTTATGTAGTCCGGTCTAAGTTTAGTGCGCTTTACCAAATGTTTTTTCCTGTGAGCAGGTTCTGCAAAAGTAACATTTGATTCTGAAATGTCTGCAGAACATTCGCCTACTGAGATCATACCCTCCTCATTCTACTCCATCCGCTGTCCAACTACAAATCTCTCTTCTTGTCCAAGTAAGGGGAATTAGAGGTGGTAAAATTTGCAGAAGAGAGTGTTGTTTCAATATTCCGTACTTCCAAGCTACAAGTTTTCTCACTTACATAAACAGGAACAATTAAATTTTCCCCGAGACCTAGGTTCAAGTCTCGCCTGTGACAATAATATGAATTCATTTCCTCAGCTTCCATCATTATCATATGGTTCAAATGGCTCTGAGCACTATGGGACTTAACAGCTATGGTCATCAGTCCCCTAGAACTTAGAACTACTTAAACCTAACTAACCTAAGGACATCACACAACACCCAGCCATCACGAGGCAGAGAAAATCCCCGACCCCGCCGGGAATCGAACCCGGGAACCCGCGCGTGGGAAGCGAGAACGCTACCACACGACCACGAGCTGCGGGCGCATCATTATCATAGATAAACAGGAATGCTAGGGGTTATGTCCACTTAAATACGATTAATTTTTAAGTGTAAATTGTTTTGTTTTTCCTATATTTACTACTATAATTCCACTGCTGTATAACTGCTTTCCATTATTGTTACATGGAATAGTCATTGTTTTTCATCGTGTCCTGGATTTATGTCTCCATGATTAGACTAATTCCAAGAACTAATTACTAAGGTTACCTTTAACTATGCATTAAGTAGAAATAAAACAGAAGGTGTCTGGTGGCTTTGAGAGCAGCAAAACAAATAGTCAATGACAAGACCCAGTAGCAGTCAGTGGATAGCACACCACATACTGAATTTAACTGACGAAAGGAGAAAATGTAAAAGTGTAACAAGTAAAATGGGAAATAGAGAAAAGTCGTGGCAAGATGGGAGGGCAGATCGAGTTATTAAGGAAACTTCTTTCTCCTTCTTGCCGAGGGGTGCCTACAGCTGTTGCCGCATCCCACACGTCTGTCGGCAAACGCCTCGAGATCGTCATTCTTCCCAAAACTCTCCTTTTCCTCTTCTCTCCGTGGATTCTTGGATATTCCTAAGGCACCCTTTTCGTTTTCTTCCTTTCTTTTTCTTTCAGGAAGCTGCTATGAAAGTGCTCTCTTTGACCATCTGGTTTCTTCCACTCTTTTGACATACCTTAACTTTCCTAGCTGTCGTTCTTCTATTCTATCCGTTATGCAGTCATAAATCTGCGTCCTTTTGCTTATTTCCTCATTTCTTACACGGTCAAGTCGGGAAATCAACATGCTCTTAACAACTGGTCCTTCCCTAAAGCTCTAGGTCTCTTTCTGTTTGTTTCTGTTATTCCATGACAATAATTCCCACAGTTTGCTATTGGTTGCACGATGGATTTGCATAGTCGCATTTTAACCTTTAAACTCATTTTTGAGGACGAAAGTACAGGATTTAATTTTTGGATAGCCACCCTTCCCTGCTTGATTCGTTGTATGATGTCTCGTCACGTCTTCCTCAAGTGGTAAAATACTTCCCAGCTATATAATTTACACACCTGTCCAAGTTACTTCTAGCCTCTCCGCAGCACAAATATTCCGTCTTCACAAAATTAATTTGTAAACCCCACTTTATACATTCCTCCAGCAACGTCTCAAGCAGGTAGCTCCGTCGTCTGCTGCAACGACCTAATCGTCAGAGTAGAAATGTGTGGGCATGTACTGGTTCTCTGCTTCAGTCACCATGCCTATGCAATTTCTACACCAGAGATCCAGTGCCTTCTCCACACACATCTTCAAGAGTGTAGGAGACAGACAGCTTCCTCGTTACACCCTTTTAATTTATCTGCTGGCATCTTTTTTTCCTAATTTGATGACACGCTATGACGACTTGTAGAGGCTTGTGGCACTTCTTATATACACTCCTGGAAATTGAAATAAAAACACCGTGAATTCATTGTCCCAGGAAGGGGAAACTTTATTGACACATTCCTGGGGTCAGATACATCACATGATCACACTGACAGAACCACAGGCACATAGACACAGGCAACAGAGCATGCACAATGTTGGCACTAGTACAGTGTATATCCACCTTTCGCAGCAATGCAGGCTGCTATTCTCCCATGGAGACGATCGTAGAGATGCTGGATGTAGTCCTGTGGAACGGCTTGCCATGCCATCTCCACCTGGCGCCTCAGTTGGACCAGCGTTCGTGCTGGACGTGCAGACCGCGTGAGACGACGCTTCATCCAGTCCCAAACATGCTCAATGGGGGACAGATCCGGAGATCTTGTTGGCCAGGGTAGTTGACTTACACCTTCTAGAGCACGTTGGGTGGCACGGGATACATGCGGACGTGCATTGTCCTGTTGGAACAGCAAGTTCCCTTGCCGGTCTAGGAATGGTAGAACGATGGGTTCGATGACGGTTTGGATGTACCGTGCACTATTCAGTGTCCCCTCGACGATCACCAGTGGTGTACGGCTAGTGTAGGAGATCGCTCCCCACACCATGATGCCGGGTGTTGGCCCTGTGTGCCTCGGTCGTATGCAGTCCTGATTGTGGCGCTCACCTGCACGGCGCCAAACACGCATACGACCATCATTGGCACCAAGGCAGAAGCGACTCTCATCGCTGAAGACGACACGTCTCCATTCGTCCCTCCATTCACGCCTGTCGCGACACCACTGGAGGCGGGCTGCACGATGTTGGGGCGTGAGCGGAAGACGGCCTAACGGTGTGCGGGACCGTAGCCCAGCTTCATGGAGACGGTTGCGAATGGTCCTCGCCGATACCCCAGGAGCAACAGTGTCCCTAATTTGCTGGGAAGTGGCGGTGCGGTCCCCTACGGCACTGCGTAGGATCCTACGGTCTTGGCGTGCATCCGTGCGTTGCTGCGGTCCGGTCCCAGGTCGACGGGCACGTGCACCTTCCGCCGACCACTGGCGACAACATCGATGTACTGTGGAGACCTCACGCCCCACGTGTTGAGCAATTCGGCGGTACGTCCACCCGGTCTCCCGCATGCCCACTATAAGCCCTCGCTCAAAGTCCGTCAACTGCACATACGGTTCACGTCCACGCTGTCGCGGCATGCTACCAGTGTTAAAGACTGCGATGGAGCTCCGTATGCCACGGCAAACTGGCTGATACTGACGGCGGCGGTGCACAAATGCTGCGCAGCTAGCGCCATTCGACGGCCAACACCGCGGTTCCTGGTGTGTCCGCTGTGCCGTGCGTGTGATCATTGCTTGTACAGCCCTCTCGCAGTGTCTGGAGCAAGTATGGTGGGTCTGACACACCGGTGTCAATGTGTTCTTTTTTCCATTTCCAGGAGTGTATATTTTTGACAATATCCCTTACTACAGCACCTCGAACAATATCTTGTGTCACTGTATCACATGCTTTTTTAAGATATGCGAATTTAAAATTATTTCTTGGATTCGTTTTCAATCTCTTCTCCATGATCTGTCTTTTGGTTAAGTTATTATCTACTTCGAAAGCCACTATGTTCTTCCATATCAGCTATAATCTTCTCCGTTGTTGTTTATAAAATTCTCCTGCACAGCTTATAATTGAACCTGTGATTCATATACCATCATAACTGCTACACACTTCGTTGGGTCTTTTGTGACTTAAGGAGCTTATATGCATGAAGTTCCCCTAGGCTGGAATTTCCTCCCCATGTAATATTTATTAGATAACTTCCTTACATATTAATATAGAATACTTGAGCTATACCTCACTATTTCCGTTAGTACATTCAAACGCTCTGGTGATTTCCCCATTTTCTTTTATGTAGCCTTCTTTAATTCTATCGTGATAATTTTACTACCTCTTCCCTACCCTCGTTCTATCTCATTTCCTACATTTCCTTGTACTCTATCCTTTCTTCTGGTTGCGGGCCTTTAAAAATGCTTCTAGCACTCTATCAGACTGATAATACGCAGGTTCCCTCTTTCTTTTATCTCTTTTCTCAGAGTTGCCACCGTTTTCCATGCTATCTATAGAGTTTTGATCCTCATGCGTCGATTGAATTCCTCTCGTTTATCATTTCAGATTTCTGTTTCTTTCTTTTAAATATGTCCTTTTTCACTTTTCTGTACACCCAACATACAAGGCTCTACTTTACTAGTCCCTTGATCTCAACCAATTACTATACAACATCTCTCCTCTCCTTCAAGCTTTGAGTCCACCATTGTGGCGTTGAGTTGTTTTTCTTTTTGCTGCCCCAGCGCTTCAAATGCTGCTTGACGTACGCACTTTTTAGTTCCCTGGTACTTCTGCTCCGCTCTTCCTTCTTGTAGGTGCTCAGTTTGTTTGCTAACCATAATTGATAGGAAAATTGTACCGACCCTTTTTTCAGACTAAATGTTTCCAAATTAACAGCTCTAGTGCCTCTTTAATTTTTCTTTGCCCCTTAGATGTTACTACCATTTTGGCACCCATAAAGAAGTGGTCTGAACCACATTCTGCACTTCTGTAGGCTTTAACACTATTTGTTCTTGTGTTCAACTTTTTATTTTGAATAATGTAGTTTATTATCTACCTGACATTGCTCGATGGACTCTCCCATGTATCTGCTTGTGAGGAAAGTACTCTTTTAATTTCTTCAAGGACAGTATCTTACATGTATCAACTACTCATTCTCCATTGTCATTTACTGTCACATCCACTCCACTATCGGTACTCACCCCTACCTTTCCATTATACTCACCCAATAAAATTGTTTCTTTATGCTCTCTAGCACTCATGTTAAGTTTTGAACCCTGACTTTATTCTCAGCATCATTTGCAGGTGCTTTAGCTCTGACAATGACAATTTTGTGGCCACAATTTGAGATTTCCACACTCATAATCTTCTTATCAATTATCTCCCAGCATTTTGTATCTCATACTTGCTTCTTATCGACATCTACTGAAATCCTGTTTTGCCCCTTTCCCCCTTTTTAACGTCTTGGTTTTTGTTCCACTAAGAACACAAACAACAACCTTCACAACAACCATAAAACTCCGTAGTTCCTGAAATGCATAGTTTTTTGTGTACATTCCATGTTGCTCTGAGCAAAGTCCTTTTCCATAGTTATATTGTACAAACGCTAGGGAGCTGGCCCAACAATTCAACCCCCGCCCTGCAGGACCTGTCAATATTTGCCATTCCGTGACAGATCGCTCTCCCAGTGCTGTTAACTCTGCCCGACTGACAAGCAGGGAAAGGAAATATCAGGACCGGATGAAGCTAAGCAGGGACGCTGTGCGACACTATTTATCTAACTACTCCGTAGAAGCCTGACGGGCTTGAAAAACGCTGCCTGTGGCTGCGCTGTCACCTTTATACTTATCCACGTCATTGAAACACGCAAACGCAGTGTTGCGATGTCTTCTGAGAGCGAATGAAGTTTTGGAGAATATGATTGGACAGAAAACAGTTATTGTACAAAAAGAATCTATCGATTGATGGTATACATTGTGGGACATCAAGGAATAGTCAAGTCGGTACTGGAGGGAAATAGGGTGGTGCGTTAAAAATTACAAAAGCACACCAAGGCCTCATTGCAGATCACGACAATAATACACGAACAACAGCCACAAGCAAGAAGGATAAATTTTGTTACTCATTATCGTCGCAATTTGTGCCGAAGCAGCAACAGATACTGGTGAAATAACTTGTTTCTTCTGGTCATCTAAGAAATTTAGGTAGCAAGTAGATCGAGACGAGGAACGATGTACAAAACCGCCTCGCTTCGTGACTGCTGTGAAATAGTAAGCACAGAAGCAATTACCAGACCACCACGCTCCGACGCCGTTAATCTTTCGTTGCTAAGAATAATACACATGAGGAATGTAGTAGGTACATTACCTGCCAAACCTTCCCCGGCAGCAACAGCTGTGTAACAATGATTGTTAGCGAGTCAACGCAGCGTTCCGAAGCAAATACGTTCTCCAGAGTGTATGTTAATTACAGGAACGTCGCTTTTAATAAGCTTTGCCACTAACACTATGGAACGGAGCAGCCTCTCCCGCTCTCTGTCTGGCCCCTCATTAAAAGCAATTACACCGAGGGCTCCGGTGTGGCTGGGTCCGTATCAGCCGCGTTAATGAAGGCGGCACGAGGGGCCGCCCTCATATACATGGGTCCAGTTTTTTGCCGTCTGTTTATCTGAGACGCGCCCGCTGGAAAACGAAGGCCGCCGAGGTAGGGCCCTACCTGGGATCACCCCCTCTGCCCCCCCAGCCCATCGGTCTCTCTCGCTCGTTTCAGCTTGGACGCGCTCCCCGCACCTTTACCGTCTTTCTGACAGCGCAAATAAGAAGAAAGAGCCCACTTCGGCCCTCGCGTGTGGCTATTACAGCCGGCGGTAAGCCAGTGGTAATTCCGTGGTGAGGAAAGCCGAACCCCCAGCGGTCACCCTCGTGTTGTTGGCGCCCCAGCTGGCCGCGTTTCCTCCACCTTGAAGCTTCACTTGGAAAACAATGACAAGTAAAGTACCTAAAGCTCAGGTTACTATGGCCCTCTGGGGGTAGTGAAAATAGGTTTAATTTTTGTCCCTAATGATGTGTTGGCAGAAGAGCCAACACCGTGTTGCTAGAGGAGGCCGAAATGCACGAGTTTAAGCTCACGCAGGCTGGCGTGAGGTCTGGAACAGTTAAAAGAGTTGAGTCTACTAAATAAAGTACGGAGTTGCTTGAATACTTAACTTTAATCCATAATTGGAGAACATCGCTCTTGATGATACATAATTACAATCTCAATATGAACTGGTAATGGCGCCTTGCTAGGTCATAGCAAATGAAGTAGCTGAAGGCTATGCTAACTATCGTCTCGGCAAATGAGAGCGTATTTGTCAGTGATCCATCTCTGGCAAAGTCTGCTGTACAACTGGGGCGAGTGCTAGGACGTCTCACTAGACCTGCCGTGTGGTGGCGCTCGGTCTGCAATAACTGACAGTGGCGACACGCGGGTCCGACGCATACTAATGGACCGCGGTCGATTTAAAGGCTACCACCTAGCAAGTGTGGTGTCTGGCGGTGACACCGCACCTAAAGTTACATTATCGTGGAGTAAATAAGGCAGCATGCACTCACAACGTGCAAAGAATGATCTAGATCGTTGTGAGCTCCTTGAAGTTATACTATGTTGGCAGTACTGAACTCAATGTCGATCTTAAAATATTTAAAAGCTGTTGCAACCTAATAACTTCTGCCTGGAAGGTTCACATTAAAAAATTAAACTTTTTATGTTCTTTGCTGCAGAAGTCACAATGGCTCCATAACATTCAGTCACAGCGATTGTAAATATCATGCAGGACATTTTTATAGTATTCATCTTCGTCAAAGCGACTTCGAATATTTCCAGACTTACGAGGGGAGTGCCAGGGTTGGGAAATGAAGTTCGGAGTGGGACGGCGCGTGTTTGCAGCACTACCCCATAGAGTTACAATGCCCCAGCCATATGGCTAGATTCACGAGAAAAACACTCCGAAACTTTCAGTCAACTGGCTGGCTCTGAGCACTATGGGACTTAACATCTGAGGTCATTAGTCCCCTAGAACTTAGAACTTCTTAAGCCTAACTAACCTAAGAAAATCACACACATCCATGCCCCAGGCAGGATTCGAACCTGCGACCGTAGCGGTCGCGCGGTTCCAGACTGAAGCGCCTAGAGCCGCTCGGCCACCGCGGCCGGCAAAGTTGTCCTACAGTATATAATACACATACGTCCGCTCACTGAACAGAATGGTGCGATGGCTGATGCAATATTGGTAACAATTTGTGCTTCGTATTTTCAAAGTATCTATTTGCTTCTCCTTATTTAAAAAAATACAATGATGTTCCAATTGTAAACTTTTGTTCTTCAAACATTTTCAACTTTTCCAACCGAATTATATCCTTCAAATATTCGTTCGTATTGTATACTGAAAATATTTCGTTTCTATGATGTATATTATACATAACATCCGTCGAACAGGAGCGTAAGGCTTCTATCCGACTAGTTCAGGTACACGATCGACTTGTGTCATGAGACCGCTATGAACGAGGGTATCCACAAAGGGGCATTTGACAAACTTGGAGAGCGAAGGGATAGCCGCGCATCCGCGCTCCCTGCACTACAAACATTCTTTGAAAATACGAAGCACGAATTGTTAGCAATATTGCATCGGCCACCGCGCCATTCGGTTCAGTGAACGGACGCATGGGTATTATATACTGTAGGACTGAAACTTTCGGAGCGTTTTTGTCGTGAATGGCTGGCCATCTGGCCGTATGGCTGGGGTAGTGCTGCAAACACTCGCCGTCCCACTCCGAACTTCCATTTCCCAACCCTGGCACTCCCCTTGTTAGTACTAGAGGAATTGTATTCAAAGACCTCCAGATGTTGACAATGCCTCGTAAGTTAGGTTTCCTTTCAGTGTGACAACAGGAACTACAGAAACCCACGCTGTTGGAATCAGACTATTCGTCACATAACCTGCAGCATAGTTTGCGGTTAAGGTTCTCAGTGCGAAAACGCTTCAAGTCTTACGCTCAGATGATGTATTACGTGCGTCCATTTTCTGGTAGTCATGGATATGTACTTCACGAGTCATCGAAACTTCATCTTTGGATTCACGTAGTATACTATTTTTTTTGGGGAACAGCATCTCTAATACGAATGTGCAGTTTACGCGTTTTCAGACTCACTGTTGTTTAGATTTACAGCGTATTAAGCTCATCACTGCAGTGGTAAACATCGTCTTACTAGTTGTAGCAGTTCCCTTGAATGCCCTCCTCTTTCTGTAAGTAAGTTTGGTTTTCCTTTCTACGTTCTGTTCAGTCACAAATGGTATTTTACGATATACACCTACTCTATATTTTATTGTGCAGATTACATACAAAGTTTCTAGAATAGCCTATTTCAAGATATTGTGGAAATCCCAACAGCTTTCTGTCGATGGAAGTCTGTGACATATGAGCTATCAGTAGATCAACTCATTACCGGGAGGGGCCACAAGTATCACAAAACATTTATTTCCAGAGATCTAATTTTTACGGAAACAAACGAAAACTTAAGTGCATTCAGAACAAAGCGATAAGAACCTCGTAGTCCACGTTCTTGTGTTGACGAATTTCTTACAATCTCTGCAAATTCTGCAGCTCTGATGCTTGACAGAGAAAAACCTGTATCAGATATTACAGTACCTGTATTGTTCAGAAGTACGAAGTAGTGTTACTTCGGACAAGCATGAATGCGTGTCCGGAAGAGCTCTGCGTCGTAATTCTGAACAACACAGTCAGCACAATATCGTATTTATGCCCTAACACCGGCGAGCGACTTTTAATTAAAATGTCACCGCTGTACCGGAATACACATAATAGATGTACGAGTGCAGGTTGCAGGCACGTAGTTGACTACATACAGATGTTTGGGTCTGGCTGTGAAGCTTGCTCGGACAGCCTACTGGTAAGGTGACTTCTCGCGATGAGCGGGAAATCCGGCTTGGAGTCCCGGTGCGGCACAAAATTCCGTTGACGTTATTCCATTACAAAGTTGATGATTGTCCATATTCGCAACTGTGAATACATTTCATCTATGACAAAAGCTTATGACACAATATTTCGTCTTCTTATATTGGGCAGTACTTTATATTTTCCTAAAAACATATCACTTGTGGGTGACATGATACTACCGATAGGGCTCCGATTGTAATTTAGAAGAAACACGACAGACTGATATTCGTAAGTCGCCTATCCAGCACTACAACCTGTGAAGAATGTAAGACAGAAGTATCGCTTACGGCCACTATTCCACTTGTTTGGCGAAATACATGTGATCTAAGTACGAAAAGAGCGTTGAGCTAGAGTAAAATGGCAAAATGAACTGTTGGCTGATGTGGACTAGTCATATGGCCCTCCTGACACAAATAGAATAGACCATGAACAATAAGTCAATAAGTATTATTAAATGGAATCGATTCCGTGCTGAGTGAAAAATTTATTACGATGTAAACACATCGCTTACAACACGACGACGGACAAAAAGCAAGAATAACAACAATAAAAAGATTATTCTTTGAAAAATGTTTCATAATGGATCAATTGCCACAGTTGTTCTTGAAAAGGTACTGAGAGTTACTTCACATATACTACAGACAGATAACCTTAACGGTTTTTATTTTTCAAAGCGAATGTTGTTGCTTTCCGCGATCCTAGTTTACAAAATTTAAATGGAAGGTTTTAACACATGCGAGAAATCAGCTTATTGGCTAGAATTTTCTCTTATACAAAAAGCTGCTAGCGCACGTGATCTCTACGTGTTTTTGTTACTAGAAAAATACACAGTTTTTTAGACTAGTTTCTCGTGCTCTGAATAATGTTTCTACAGGATTATTTTAGTGCTCCATGTAACGCATGTTTTATGCATGCTGTGCAACCGAATGTAGCTCAGTGTAATCGTACTCATTTCTTTCGACAAAACGTCTGAATTTTAAATACGAACAAAAATACCAGTGACGAATCGTTCGCTAAAAGTTTCAGTAGTACTTTCCTTCACAACGTGCGTATCACTTCAAATACCGTGGGATGGTGAATAAGATCAAAGTATATGTATTTGTGAATAGAAACGTATTCTACTGTCCCGACCGAGATAAGAGGCACAGTGTTTAAGACAAAGAATTCCGATTTGGAGTCAGTGGCGTTCAAATCCACGTGCTGCCATGAGTATCACTGTTTCTAATGGTTTCACTGTCGCTTTAGGAAAATATTCGGCTTTGTAAAGCACATGGATGATTTATTTCGAAATCCATGGTAGCGCAGAGTCAATTTACTGTACGTAAGTGTGAAGATATTTGCTAGATTGTTTTATAAAACTAGATACTTAACTCCCAGTCTTGGAGTATGAAACTGGGTACACACTGTCAGGTCAAGCATTAATACCTTTTTTTTTATTTCGAAGGAAGTAATCGGGAAAAGTACATGTAAGCGCAGCACCTTAGTTTGTCTTGGTAGATAGCATCGAAGAATTCAAGTAATCTAAATGTAGTAATTGGAAGGTGAAGCTCATCTACATGTTGTTAGATGCAGTTCGCATAACATCATCCTGCTGCGTTATACAGGTACAGTAAAAACGGGTCGAACTATTTTGTTTGATATTAAATTCGAAAATAGAAAAGATAAAGCAACTAAGTTAGGCTTGAGATAGGGGAAAGATTTCAAGGGAACATATGTATACCTTCCGAACATATACCGATTTAATCTGTACAGAAGCAAAAAACGAAGGAAAAAATCTGTTTCTTGTGTTGACTCAGATTCTTGCTTAATAACTTCTATTGTTTGATATAAGCATTTATAGAAATATATCAGTAATGGCGAGAGATGAAATCGATTTGATATTCTGCTTCAAACCAATACAGTTTATTGGTCATTAGTTTCTTTGCGAGCTCCCATGAATGTAAATAATGTTTGGCAAATTGAGAACTAGAGGCATAGATCCTAAGGTTCACTTCTGGTTTGAGATCTGTTTCCTTACACGGCGCCGGCCGGGGTGGCCGAGAGGTTCTCGGCGCTTCACTTTGGAACCGCGCTGCTTCTACGGTCGCAGGTTCGAATCCTACCTCGGGCATGGATGTGTGTGATGTCCTTAGGTTAGTTAGGTTTAAGTAGTTCTAAGTTCTAGGGGACTGATGACCTGAGAAGTTAAGTCTCATAGTGCTCAGAGCCATTTGAACCTTACACAGCAGTATAAGAGAAACAAATTCTTTGAATGTTTGATGTTTCATTTAGCACTAACAAAGAGAAAAGCCACACGAAGCCCACATTTACTTGTCTGAAAATTCAGTATGCATCTGTCTCTACGTGACTACTCTGCAGTTCACACAAGTGTTTGGCAGAGGGTTCATCGAACCACTATCCGACCATTTCTCTACCGATCCACTCCCGGGCAGAGTGAAACGAGCAGTTCAACCTTTCCGTAGGAGCTGCGATTTCTCCTGAGTTATTATAATAATGGTTTCTTCTGATGTAGATGAAAATTAATAAAAAACATTCGTATTCGGAGGTGAAAGTAGTTGACTGATATTTCGACAAAAGATATCACCGCAACGTAAAACGTCTTTTGTTTTAATGACTGTCACCATAGCTCGCATATCATAAGAGCGACGCACTCTCTCCTCTTTCGCGAGATTACAAAACGAGCTGTGCTTGTTTGTTTTCGATATCCTCCATCAGTCCCAATTGGTAAGGATCCGATACCACGCAGAAATGCTCCAGAAGAGAATGATCAAGCGTATTGAACACAGCAGAAATAAGTGTTACTAAATTAAGAATTCTGGAACACAAACATACTGACAGATGCTCGAAAAACATAGCTCGTACACATTGTGTCCCGAAATTCACCTCATGAATTCAGATGAGGTTGACTCATTGATAGCTGTCCATCGGGTTGTCACTGCTTCGCGCATCATAATGATAATATGAATACTGAACTTATATACTCATATTATCATTATGAGTAATGTAGTAGTTTCCTCCTCCCATCACGAAACTTGGACCTTGCCGTGGTGGAGTCGCTTGCATGCCTGAAAGATACAGAGAACTGTGCCTTATGTACAGCCACAACAGCCGGGTACTGGTGAGAGGACAGACAAATAAGTGATTCCTGAAGAGCAGCAGCAGCCTTTTTTAGCAGCTGTAGGGGAGGGATGACCGACTGATCTGGCCGTGTAACATTATCCAACATTGCCTTGCTGTGCTGGTACTGTGAATAGCTGAAAGCAATTAGGAACTACAATCGTAATTATTCTCGAGAGAATGCAGCTCTGTTGTACGGTTAAACTATGACGGCATCCTCTTGAATAAAATGTTTCAAAAGAAAACAGTCCCCATTCGCATCTCCGGGTAGGAACTACACAGGAGGATGGAGTCATCAGGAGAAACAAGCTGGTATTCTACGGGTTGAAGAGTGAAATGTTAGAGCCCTTAATAGGGCAGGTGGTTAGAAAATTTAAAAAGGGAAATGGATAGGTCGAATTTAGATATAGTGAGAATCAGCCAAGTTCTGTAGTAGGAGGCAAATGACTTCTGGTCAAGTGTTTAAAGGGCTATAAATACAAAATAAAATGAGTGTAATGCAGGAGTAGGTCTAATAACGAATAAGAAAACAGCAATGCTGTAAGTTTCTATGAACACCATAGTGAAAGCATTATCGTAGCCGAGATACACACGAAACCAACACCCACCACATTTGTACACGTAATGCCAGCTACCTCCGCATGTAATGAAGCGTTTGAAGTAACATATGATGGGTTAAAAGAATTTATTCAAATTGTTAAGGGAGACGAAATTTAGTTGTTATGGGTGACTGGAAATTGACAATAGGAGAAAGAAATGGTTCAAATGGCTCTGAGTATGGGACTAACATCTGTGGTCATCAGTCCCCTACAACTTAGAACTACTTAAACCTAACTAACCTAAGGACATCACACACATCCATGCCCGAGGCAGGATTCAAACCTGCGACCGTAGCGGTCACGCGGTTCCAAACTGAAGCGCCTAGAACCGCACGGCCACACTGGCCGGCACAGTAGGAGAAAGAAAACGAAAAATAGTAAGTGAATATGAGCTGGGAAGAAAGAATGATGCAGGAAGCCGCCTAGTAGCATCTTGCACAGAGCGTAATATATTCATCACTAACACTTGGTTGAAGAATTATGAAAGAAAGTTGTATACGTGGAAGAGATCGGGAACAACCGGCAGATTATACGACAGAAAGACAGAGATTCGGAACCAAATTTGAACAGTTGGTCATTTCCATGGGCAAATGTAGACACTGACCACAATTTATTGGTTATGAACTGTAGATTAAAATGAAAATTTAAAGAGATGGACCTGGATAAGTTAAAAAACCAGAGGTGTTGAGAGTTACAGAGGAAGCTTTACGCAACGATTGACTGTAACAGAGCGAAGCAATGTAGTAGAAGACGAATGGATAGCTTTGAGAGAAGAAATAGGAAAGGCAGCAGAGGATCAAATAGATACAAAGAAAATGTCGAGGTGAGGTCCTTGACTATCGCAGGAGATACCGATTTTAACTGATACAAGGAGAAAGTATGTAAGTGCAGCAGGTGAAAGGTAACACGCACTCTAAAAAAGAGAATAACGAGAAGCACAAAATGACTAAATTGGATTGGCTAGAGGACGGATGTACCGATATAGAAGCATGTATTACCGCGGGTGAGTTAGGTGCCGTCTATAGAAACATTAAAGAGGCGTATGGAGAAAAGAGAAGCACCTGTACGAATATCAAGGAATGGTGCTGAAAACCAGTACTCCGAAAAGAAAGAGAGCTGAAAAGTGGAATGAATAGATGGAGAGGGTGTACAAGGGAAATCAACTTGAAGGCAATAATATAAAAAGGGAAGAGGACGTAGGTGAGATGGGAGATACGATACTGCGAGAAGAAGACAGAACACTGAAAAACATAAATCGAAACAAGACCCCCGTTGTAGACTACATTCCGTTCATAACCATTCTCATGGCTCTCAAGGAATTGGGAGAGCCAGCCATGACAGAACTATTCCGGCCACTGATGACTGCGCGAAACCAAACATCAGAAATATTCCACCTGTTGTGCAAGGTTAATGAGACAGGTGAAATACCCTCAGACTTCAAGAAGAATGTAATCATTTCAATTCCAAGGCAAGCAGGTGTTGACTAGTGTAGATAATTACCGAGGTATCAGTTTATTAAAGTCATGATTTAAAATACTAAAACGAGTTATTCGCGGAAGAATGGAAAAATTGGTTGAAGCCAATGTCAGGGAAGATCAATGCGGAGATATGTAGGAGCACGGAAGTCAATGCTGACCCTATGACTCCTCTTAGAAGTAGGTTAGGGAAAGGCAAGCTCACGTAAACTTAGAGGAAGCTTTTCACAACGTTGACTGGAATATATTCCTAGAAATTCTGAAGGTAGCAAAGGCGAAAGGCTATTTAAAACTCGTAGAGAAACAAGACGCCAGTTAAAAGAGGCGAGGAACATGAAAGGGGTGCAATGGTTGGAAGAGAGTGAGACAGGTTTGTAGCCTTCCCCAGATGTTATTCAATTTCTACATTCAAAAAGCAGTAAAGTAAAACGAACAAAAATTTAAGAATGTTATTACAGTCCAGGGGCAAAAAGTAAAAACTCTGAGGATAGCCGATGACATTGCAAATCCCTCAGAGACAGCAAACGACTTGGAAGAGCAGCTGAATAGAATGGACACTTTCTTGAAAGGGGGATATAAGATGAAAACGAAGAAAAGCGTGGGTAATGGAATCCAGCAGAACTAAGTCAGATGACGCTGAGGAAATTTGATTAAGAAACGAGACATTATGTAGTAGATGTTTGCCGTTTGGCCAGTATAATAACTAATGATAGCCGAAGTAGTGAGGATATATAATGTGTACTGGAAATGGCAAGAAAAACGTTTCTGAAGAATAGAATTGTGTCAGCATCGAATAAGCACTGCCGGAAAAGAAATTCAAAGCACTCAAGGATTTTCATAACACTGGTACTAGGGTATAATATGTGCCTACTGAGGTGTAGTAATGCTGGTGATTCATTTTTCTAGGTCATCGGCGATCAGATGCCGCTCAGGCGCCCTATCTACGCACACTCATCTTTGGTTCTGGATTCAGTAACTGTGCTGAGTTTGGAGCTGAACAGTGGTAGCAACATTTATTTTAGCGTACAGTCATGACTCGCGGAAGAGTACATACCCGTGCTGAGGAGTGTCAGTCTTCCGAACGTGGTTGCATTGTGTCCCTGCGGCAAGCTGGATGGACATGTCAAGGGATTGCTGCACGTGTTGGGCACAACGTATGGGTGGTGTGTCGCTGCTGTCAGTAGAGGGATGTGGAACATGCCCACACCTGTAGACCAGGATCTGGACGTCCACGTAGTACAGACGCCCTCCCAGATCGTTGTATTGGGCGAGCGTCAGTGGCCGACAAAACATCATCCCGGGGCGAAATCTGGACACGCGTTCCTCTTGCTGTACCATTAGAGACCATTTGGAACCGTCTCCTTGGAGCTCTGCTGCCACTGGCAAGCTACCACTGACACAACATCACCAATCATGGCTACTCTGGAGAGTAGGTTCAGTCTGTTTGCGAGAGATGGACGTGTATGGTGTAGACCAGGTAAGCTATCTGTCCGAGAGTGCAGTGGGTTACAACACACAGGTCACATCCCACGCTTCGTGGTGTGGAGGGCCATCAGTTACAACTCGCGCTGACATTTGGTGCTTTTGCTGGATGAAGTAACCAGTGCCGATACGTTGCACAGGCTGTTATCCTAATGTTAGTCCCAATTCTTTGACAGGAATATGATGTGCTTTTCCAGAAGGACAATGCACGTCCACATGCGGCTGCTGCGACTCAACGTGCTCGTCGTGGTGTACAACAAATGCCCTGGCCAGCAGGAACGCCAGGTGTCTCGCCAACTGAGTGCGTATGGAACTTGATGAAGCGGGAAGTTGCTCGTTCGTCTGGTCTTGCAAGAAACATGGCCGATTTGCAAGAAAAGGAGCGTGGTCCTTGGGACAATCTGTCCTTGGTTGCCAGTCGCCACCTTAATGATCGTTTGCATGCGAGATGGGGCGGGTTACATTGTGTATCGAGGTAACTGTTTGGGCACCCTGTACTGTGACGTGTGTGTTTCATTTTTAAGCGGGTGATGGTGGGGGGGGGGGGGGGGGGCGGGGAGATTGGTGGGAAGTGCAACGGTTCCGGGATAGTTTTAACAAGAAGATTAGCACAAAGCGTTTTTTAATTTCTTCTTCTTCTAAATGACAAATATAAACTTTTAATCCAAACATATTTCCACATTTCATAATAAAAGAGCGTTACTCAATGCAATAGAATAGTAATAGTTGTCCATGAATTTAATGAAACATACACCTTTTGGCTAGATGACTGGATTAACAAACTTTACCTCAAATTTCGGTCGATTATTATACAGTAAAAGCAATAAAACAACCTTAACTGTATTAGCCAATCACTCTTGTTTGAAAATTATAAACGAAATATACTTGTGGTTCACTGGCGTTTTCATACCTAGCCGACTGGCGGTTTGGAATGGGAATAAAAAATGGACAGGACAACAAATAACGGTCTACTGTAACAGACAGAAAGCAACAGAATAAAAGCAGCATGTCGACGGTTTAAAACATCAAATTAAATACAAATCAACTCTGGCCTCTAAAAGCACGGGAGATGCGCTAACATACTTAGCTAAAACGTTAAAACATTTAAAATTACAGCAGCCTATAAACAAAGATAATTATTGTTGAGTACTGTGCACTACATCCTGCTTTAGCACTTCAAAAATCAATGTAGTTTAAGAACAGCAAACAATTATTACAATGAAAAGGATTCCACAACTGAGATAATAATAGAAAAAGGAAAGACTGAATTCAAACTCTATCATGCTGCTCAGAGGAATGTCAGTACGTGTTATCACTAGGAGTAAGTAAAGAAGAAGGGGGCCGAGTGGTGGAGAAACGTTTCGTGTAATCCTGCGTGGAAGAGAAGACAATGGCGTCATTTGTTTTTTAGGACATTATCCCCTCAGAATATCGGCACCACAAGATGAACCCTGATGCGCCGGAAGGACGCAGTTGATTGACAGTAACGCAAGACGTCGAAGCGAGGGAAAACTCGATCGTAAACAGAGGATCGATCGATGAAGACGCAGCGCAGAGACCGCCGCTCTCGAGAGAGAAAGTCTTGAGTTCCGCGGAAGCGGAACAAAATCCAGACTGACATTTTAATTTAGGACGTTATTTATTCGCGAGGGAGGAGAGAGTTTCACATAAAAAATATGGGTACCGTAAGAGGCGCTCCTCCGCCGTGGTGTTAGCACGGCGGCGATGGCGTCTTGGGCTCTCACTTATAACATGCGTCCCACAAGGCGGAAAGGCAGGTACTTATCTTTGTTGCCTCTCTAATCACATTGCAATCTCGCTGATTTATGACTTAGTCTCATCTGTGAATATGACTGAAACCACGAGTTTTGTACTCTTGACTCTACAGTGCAAAATCAACCACAGAAAATCGTAGCAGTTCATTAAAATTGATTAAATCCGCGAGACATAATTTCTTTCCTCACTTTAGTGACATGGAAGAAAGGCGAAACTATCATCCCGTTATCAACGAGGCAAAGTAGGACGAAACACGTACTAGGTGTAACATCCACGAGATAAATTTTAGCTACAGTGCGACGAAAGGAAATTATGCCTCTAACAGTTATAAATATTATCTATCCGACATAAGGAAAAACAGTGAAATAAAACAAAACATTGATAAATATTAATAATTTATATAATATTTTATGATGTAATTGGACATACCGATGTGTATCATACAAAGACAATGATAATTGTAAATACCTCTTTCATGATCTGCGTTTGTCTTACTTTATTTTTACATTTTTTGGTTGGCTTTTGTAGGTTGCGGACGCAAGACGCATATCAAACTGAGGTCTGTTAAGAAACTGTAATTATTTGTTAATTATTACTTGAGAATAGGGTTAATTAATATTATAAATATGAGTGAATAATTATTTGTAAGTTTAATTCCTCTCTCAATAAGCATTATCTGTGTTAATTATTTCTTTCCGCTGCAAGGAGCGCAGCCATTGACGACAGCGGTTTGTATTGCATTTTTATCTGTGTTTCTTACGAAGGCATCAAAGGTTTGCTTGATGAAAATTAGTCTAAATAGTGCACAATATAAAAGTAAAGTTTAATAAGCATTAATTCAAATTCTTATCCTGTTAAAAGGAAATTTGTTCTGACAATAGAAAGTCTCTGTCAATTGTTTGCCGCCATCTTAACAATTATCTCAGTGTCAAATTCAAATTACGCAACTCTGCAGACATATATGCCGAAGGTAATAAAAATGAGTAAAAATAAATGTGCACCGGTGATCCTAAACTCATTTTAATGAAAACTATTCGAATCAGATTGGTTCTTTAAAAACAGTGCTCAAAGCACGATCCATATAACAAACTTTTCTTGCTGATGTATGGAGCCGAAATTAATTACGCACGAGTTACGAAGAATATTGTTTCAGGTAACATACGTCAGTGTTGTGTGTGGCTGATATTCGATGGTTTTAATGATCATTTTGCTGAAGATAACTGTTTCCGTCATAACAGTTGTATAGAATCTGTTGTATGAACTGTGTTTTAGTGACACTAACACAACTTACAGACAACACTTTAACACAACATTAACTTGGATTTCTTTAGTAACTTGACCAAATCTTTAGCCGGGAGAAAAAAATATTTTTCATTACTCACTGTTATGAAATAACATTATCATCTTCATTTACAAATTAGTTAAATCCAAACCACGTAATTTCTTTCCTTACTTTAGTGACATGGAAGAAAGACGAAACTATCACCCCGTCATCAACGACGCAAAGTAGCAAGAAACACATACTATCGTTTGGTAAGGATATAAAAGGAAATGGTCCACGACGTTTTCGGAGAATCAGCTAACTATGAGACCTAAATGAATCCAGGAAAACACTAGAGAAGATAACGAGAATGTAAGTGGTATGGTATTGTTCTGAACTCATTTCCTTAAAAGTCCAGTGCCTTAGACACTGCATGCATGTCACTCTGTCTTCAAACGAGTAAGCGACAACACTTGGTAGCATAAGGCGAGTATTGGAATAATTAAAATCTTTATCGGATGCTCCATATCTGATATAGCTGCCTCCTCCCAGTCCTGCAGAAGTAACACCTTTCTATTGGTATGACGACAGCTCGTATACAGGTTTCCCTATAATTTTCTACTTTAATCATTGCTGCTTGTCTCATAAACTACAGACACACACCAGTTTTGCTGCGGCTAGCTATGGACGTCTTTAACGAATGTCTTCAGTGGAGTGCTGATGTTCACGTTGTGAAGTTGTGTTTTAGCTTACACTTAAGTTTTCATTGTGATGTGTCGACCTATTCTACTGTACTGTAGCGTGTAAACATGTCGCACGTATTTACACATGCTGAATATGACGATGTAGTATCTGGGTATAGGTATTTTAGTAGAAGCGCTGCCGCTGCTTGTAGAGAATATGGCATGCGATTTCCTAACCGTGTACTGCCGGATTAAAGAGTGTTTACTCCTGTGTTCAGTACACTGCGTGACACCGGTACAGTGCCCAGCAGTCATATTTAATGTGAACTTGTAAATGAACGGACAGTGAAGTAGAACACATTATTCAGTCGGTGGAATGTAATCCTTCAACAAGCACACGTAGAATTTCCTGCCTCGGGAATGGATGTGTGTGATGTTCTTAGGTTACTTAGGCTGAAGTAGTTCTAAGTTCTAGGGGACTGATGACCTCAGATGTTCAGTAACATAGTGCTTAGACCCATTTGGACGCGTTCCATCTGTATCATTTATAGCTCATTCAACACCTCCGAGCAGGAGGTGGAGATAGGCGATTGGAATTTTGTCATAGGGTTCTTGAAAATAGCCACGCAATCCCATTTTTACTCTTCACTGATTAAGCCACTTTCACTCGTGACGGCATCGTGATTCATATCAGTGGTCTGAAAAAAATGCACATGTCATTGTGGGGTCACATTTTCAAGAACGCTTCTCTGTAAATGAGTGGTGTGGTCTGATAGACAATGACTTAATTGGACCTGTTACTTTACTGCGTCGTCTTACAGGACCCCGTTATCTACACTTCCTTGAAAATGAGATTCCAGCATTAATGAAAGAGATTCCTTTGGCTATAAGAATGCGTATTTTCATCCAGATGACGGGGCTTCTGCACATTGTAGTCGTCAGGTGACACTTCACAGAAACGTAACATCATTCCCCGAAAGATGGATCGGCATCTTTCTTGGCCACCAAGGTCCCCAGATCTTACCCCTCTGGATTTTTGCCTGTGGGGATGAATGAAAGGCGAAGTCTACAAAGAAAAAGTAACCATAAGAGCCGATACGATCGTTAGATTTATGAGTAGTGCAGTCCTCATAAAAGAACGCAGAGACAACCCATGGTATTATCAAGAAAAGTCCAAAGTGCATTGACGTTGGCTGTGGAATTTTTGAAAATCAACTGAGAATATCCTCATTTGCTTTTGCTTTAAGTTTGTTTGGGTTACATACTAACAGCTGTATCTCTGTACTCAATAAAAATTGGACACATGTCACTAGGGTTGCCCAGAAAGTAATGCACCGCAATTTTTTCTTAAACAATTCTTTATTGAATATAATTACAATTACACACACGAAAGTATGGTGTTTTATCCACACACCCTATTTTCCCACGTAATCTTCATCCCGCTCTATGGCGTTCCTCTAGCGCGAAACAAGGGTGTGTATGCCCTCTCGGTACTAATCCTTTTCCTGGTGGCGGAACTCAAGATCAGCTACTGCAAGGAAGCGAATTTGATGTCAAAGCGGGCGAATTCACTGTAGTCCCAACCTAAACTCCTTAAGACGTAGAGCAAGGCAGGCGAGGAAATAGTACTACAAATCTTTAAGAGTAACAGAACGACAAAAAATACTGATTTTCAATGGGACAGCAAAGCAACAGTATAAAGAACTACTACACCAAACAGGATTTAGAAAAGTGGGAAGCATATATTAAGGATCAAATGGTAGGAGATGTTTGGGGTTTTCCATGCAACCCTTCAAAAAGCAAGTTTCGATCGCCTATTGTGTTATCAAGCCTGAGAAGATAAGACGTCACGATGACGACAGAATGGCAGTAGCTACCCAGAACATTGTTGCCAAATGATGCAACAATGGAAGACACAGATTTCTATCAGTATCATCGATCTGATGTTCTGGAGCAGCATGTGATTAAAAGTATTGTGATTCCATTTGCGTAGAGGGAGTGAGACATACAATAATGAAGTTAAAGAAGAAGCAAGAACTAGGGCCTGATACCATACTTGCAGAAGTGTGTCATCAGCTAGTGGACAAAACTGTTCCACAAATAACAGTGTTATTAAACGAAAGTCTTTTGCAGGGTCGGTGCCTAGAATCTGGAGAATCTGGAATATCATTATACTAAAAAGGGACAAAGACCCAAGCGAACCGAAATCTTACAGACTGAGTTTCTTAGTAAATGGTCTAGCAAAAGTACAGGAAAAGCTTCTCTGCCGGCGCTTGAGGGACCACAGACAGTTAATAGGCATGACCCCCCCCCCCTGCAGTACGGTTTCTGGAAAGGGACGTCCACCGAGATACGATAAATCACCCAATGAATATTTTGAACACCTCAGGCAAGTATGTTACAGGCATATTGATTGACACTGCTGTGGCGTTCGTGTTTGATAATTTGTGGTAGCCTACACTCTACAAAACACTGAAACAGGTGTTCAGTCCAAGGTGTGTCTGCAACGTTTATGAGATTGTTGCAAAGACAGGTAGGTGTGATTAGAACGTCCTGGAAAGAAAATTGTGAAAGACATAACCAAAGGCGGCCCACAGAGTTATGTTTGAGTTGAGGGATGTTGGCATAGAACCATTACTGAACCAGCTTCAGAGTATAAAGAACACTAGAGGCTGCTCGGCTAATCAGACTATCTGCTGATTTCAGTATCTGCTAACACAAGGTCTAAATCAGAGGGAAACGGTAGGGTAGTTCTTGGAAGACTAAGCAACTGCTGCATAGAACACAGACTAACGACAGCAGTGCATAACACACTCTATATGTTACTATAGGAACATTATCAAGAACGAGAAGTCCCAGAATCAGAATAAATGGCCAACGCGTATGAAGAAAAGAAACATACACATACCTTGGAATTAAAATCGACGAAAAGCAAAACTTTCATTCACATGTTGCAATCGTCTGGCATAAAGGCAGTAAAATCCTAAATAAAATAGCAACAACTGGCCAAAGAATGTTGTATTAATATCGGGTCTCCAACCGTAACATATCTTCATCTGGACACCTAGCCACCATCTTCAGGTGACTAGACTGTCGCACTGTTTCGCCGGAACTGGAATCAAACACGCCGCCGCGGCTCCCTTATACACCGACAGTGGGTCCACCGCGCGTGCGCAAACATAACTGCTCTATAGCGACGTTTTTATTTAATGACACATACTTTGAACAAACTGACGGTGTGGCTATGGGGAGCCCATTATCCCGGCATAGTCGCCAAATTGTTTATGGAAGATTTTGAGGACATGGCACTGAAGACGACATTCTTAAAACCAACGATACGTTTATCGTATGACCACATGGGAGGGATGCTCTGGATCGTTTCCTAGATCATTTTAATCGTCTGTATTCCTGTTTTAAGTTCACGATGGAAGTTGAAAATGAAACATCCTTTTTTAGGTGTCCTGGGCTACAGGAGGGATGATAGGACATTAGGGCATAGTGTTGGCCGCAAGCTCACTCATACGGACTGATATCTTCATGCATCAAGTTGTCATCCATCGTACCAACGCAACGGATTCCTAAGTACTTCGGTGAAAAGAGCTTACGCCATCTCAGATGCAGATAGTTTGACAAAAGAACTGGACCGTCTAGAAGCTGTGTACAAGCAGAATGGTTTTACTGACAATCTGATCCGTCGTGCTCTACAGACTGGGCCTTCGCAGGAATCAACAGAAGATACAAGCAAATCGGTGGCATTCCTACCGTTTGTGGGGAGTGTATCTTCAATATAGGAAGAATTTTAAGGAAACTCGACATTAAAAGTCTATGCCGTCCGCCAGCTAAGACCCGAGCTCTGCTGGGCTCAGTGAAGGATGACTTATGTCTGAGAACGCTCGGGGTCAACATGATTCCCTGCCATTGAGGGAAAGTGTATATTGGACAAACGATTCGTACAGTCCAGGATCGTTGCTTGGAGCATCATCGACACACGCGTTTATTTCAGCCTGAAAAATATGCAGTCTTGCTGAAGGACATGCACGATGAGAGACTAGTGGTTGCTCTGGGTTGCGGTATTGGGACTGTGTAGGGAAAGAAGCCACCGAAAATACGGCTATCTGGCAAAATTATTAACAGAGATAAGGGGTATCCTTTAAGTAAGAGTTGGAACCCTGTTCTGTTTGACATTAAGAAACAACGGTTCTTGTCTCGGTCTTCAAAAAGTGTCATTGGTGTTTGATATCGATTTATCGTCTCCTCATGCGGTGTTGTGCCTGTCGCTACAGGGCAGTTACGTTCGCGCACGCGCGATGGACCCACGGTCGGTCTATAAAGGAGCCGCCGCGGCGTGTTTGATTCCAGTTCCGCCGGCTGGGGTGGCCGAGCGGTTCTGGGCGCAACAGTCAGGAACCACGAGACCACTACGGTCGCAGGTTCGAATACTGCCTCGAGCATGGATGTGTGTGATGTCCTTAGGTTAGGTTTAAGTAGTTCTAAGTTCTAGGGGAGTGATGACCTCAGTAAAGTCCCATAGCGCTCAGGGCCATTTGAACCATTTGATTCCAGTTCCGGCGAGATAGTGCGACGGCCTACTCACTTGAAGATCGCGGCCAGGTGGACCGCCGAGATATTGTGTACAGATGAAGATATGTTCCGGCTGGAGAGCCGATGTGAGTACAATCATTTATTACTATTAAAAACAGTCTTGATCACGATTTATTTAACAAGGTGACCGGTTTCAACCACTACTGTGGTCATCTTCAGACCTATAAGTTGTATACAAAGCTCTAATTAGAGGGCTACATACATTAAACAAAATACATAAAGTTATAAAGCTATAAAACGTTGAATTACCATTGAGTAGGAACCTCTTTCTGTTGAAGAATCACTACTGGGGAAACCAGTGCACGTCTTACTATATATAATGGAGGCTCCACCCACTTCTGACTGCATGATGTCATTATTAACCAATGAGTTATAAGTCGAATTACGATTTAAAATTTCTTAGTTAAAATAACATTGTCAAGAATTAGAAATAAATACACACTAAACTTAGCTTATTAAACAGCTATTGTCAATTAAGAAGCGTTAAAATATTTAAATATGTAGGAAAATGAACTTCGGTTTGGCAGTACATGGGTTGCCCTCTCAAGGCCTGTCAGTGAACCATTTGGAACCACTGGTTGCGATGGTGAAGTTAGACGCCGTTGCAAAGATGAAGCAGCATGCTTTTTTCACTGAAGTTATTGTAAGGTCGATAGTCGAACTAGTGGTTGGCATGGTGAGGACAAACACCAGTGCAAAGATGTGGCAGCAGGCTTCTTTCCAACGAAGTTGTTGCGAAGTAGAATGGCAAAGACTGTGGCGTCAGACGATGTATTATTGAGCAGCAACTTGACTTTATTGAAACGAAAAGAGTAAGCTACTATACTCTCTAGCTGACATGTATACTACATGCTGTCCAAATACGATACGAAGTAGTTGTCCGCATGTATGAAATATTGTCTATGAAGTTGATATGTAGATTACATGTGCTTTTTTAAGGCATTGCTATTCCTCAAGTTATATGCCAGTAATATAAGCAAATAAAAATGAAAGAATTTAAAATTATAAAATTATGAGCCAGTGTCAAAAATAAAACTATGTGAATTAGCAATATGCAGTCTAAAAGCATAAAAGCAAAATTCTAAAACAGATAGTCAATCATAAAATAATGTTTGGTAAAAGACAATTACAATGTAAAGATAAAATATTTGCTAAAAGTCTTTATAATTAAAGGAATATATATATATATATATATATATATATATATATATATATATATATATATATATATATTATTTTTTTAACCTTTCAAGACAAAGGACAGAAGAGTAAACATTCTAAATCAGATCATCGAAAAGCTCAAAGAAATGTTTGTCTTTGAATTGAAGTTGTTCGTTTAAAACAGATAATGGATTACTTTTGTGAAGTGAAAAAATTTCAATTTCTTCTAAGGTATTTAGCAGTGGTCCTTTTGGCACAGTATGTAATATTTTCAAATTGCTAGAAATGCAACCCTCAGAATGATTGTATCCATCAAGATGTTGACCAAATATTGATTTGATACGTGCAGTACCAGTAGTATGTTCTTTGAAACGTGTTAAAAAGTTACGGCAAGTTTGGCCAATATACTGTTTCTCACAGTCATTACATATTATTTTATAAACGCCTGACTTTTGGTATCTATTTGAGTCTCCAATTGTGTGTTTCAGTTTCATCTGTAGGGGGTTAGTAGTTTTAAATGCTATTGTCACGCTTGTGTTCTTAAATAATTTATTTATTTTATCTGAGATAGGTCCCATGTATGTCATTTGTGTAAATCTCTTCTTGGAATTTATAACAGCATCATTTTTTTCTTGTAATTTTTGATATAACAGATCAACCTGAAGGGAATTATAATTGTTAGCAACTGCTATCTGTTTTAATGTATCAATTTCCTTTTGGATTGCATCATGTTGGAGAGGTAATTTCAGTATCCTATGTATCATAATTAGAGCTTTGTATACAACTTATAGGTCTGAAGATGACCACAGTAGTGGTTGAAACCGGTCACCTTGTTAAATAAATCGTGATCAAGACTGTTTCTAATAGTAATTATTTATAAGACATTGATCACTGCTGTGCCCATAATGTATTCAAAAGTAAATCATTTATTACCCAGGGAAAGTGTACGGAGCCCCATCAATTGGCCAAAGAAGTCTTCAGCTGTCACTAGGTGCAGTAAGTTCGTACCGCAAACCAATCTTAGTCGCTATGTGGGCTGCAGGTCGAGTGTTTGGGCTCATAGAGCCAAAAAGGTAAGGACAACACTGTCGCTAAAGCGAGGACAGAGGAGTGTAATCCTGCACCTGACAGGCGCTTTGAGAACAAATACCAACTGAGGCGATGCTTTGTGTAGTTATGAGGCTTGCTTGCTCAAGACCTTGCAGTAAGAAAGAGAGATGGACGATAGTGGATCAAAAAGCGAGAATATGTCGAGGTAAAAGAGCATGAGTTGATAGAAAACGGCAAGAAATCCGGGACAGGCAGGAACAGAGAGGAGGACCTACCAATTGCTTCCTGACATAAAAGAAAGAACAAGAATGACATACTTCCTTCCGACCGAGGGAGCTATGCATTACCTGTCAGATCATGGCCCGTATCCCAGTTACTTACTAAAAATGCTACAGCGCTTCAAAGACACTTGTGAATGTGGAGCAATCAGTACGCGAACCACATCGACTGGCAGTGTGCCATTAGATGAGATGTTGCAGACCAGGAAAGGGCGGTATCTGGGAATGCAACAGTCTGTAATATAGTAAGGAATGAGGAACTGTGCCATAAGCTGAACTCGCTTACAGGTATCAGCTTGCTACTGGCTCTGAGCACTATGTGACTTAACATCTGAGGTTATCAGTCACCTAGATTTAGAACTACTTAAACGTAACTAACCTAAGGGCATCACAAACATCCATGCCCGAGGCAGGATTCGAACCTGCGACCGTAGCCGTCGCGCGGTTCCAGACTGAAGCGCCTAGAACCGCTCGGCCACGCCGGTCGGCCTCAGCTTGCGATGGTTCTCATACCAAGTACAGTAGTGTAGTGTTGTGTAGTGCTATGTAGTGTAGGGTTGTAGTATGGTAGCCCAGAATTATAAATAACAAAATTTGTAACGTACCAATGCTGCATAGTGTAAAAGACCAGTCACGTGTGCCTTCTAGATACCGGATGAACGGATATTTTTTGCGCCAGATGGCCAAATGATAGTATACAGATTTTTTAGTTATTATTATTTTAATATAGCTAGTCTATGTACGAGCTTAAATGGCATAATAGCATAATGCTTAGTTATTACTAACACATTTGAAATTGTGTTAAAATACTATGTGTTTCATTCATGCCAGTTCAAGTACAACATTCGATCTGTTCTTTGATACAGCTAACACAGTCTCAGAAAACAGGAAATAAATAAGTAAACAAATTTACGTAAGAACTATGAACCCCATTCACCAACAGCTAGCAGCAGTGTGTTGCTCCTGTCAGCGTACCCAGAAAACCCAAACGTGAAACGGGAGCCACCAGACTGGTCGGTTCCATCAACAACTTAACAGATATATCTCGAGCAAAGGGGATGCACTTCTTTGGCCAGGTAAGAGATGCAGGGTTGGTTAACCTGCGCTCCCAAAAAACCAAGAGCAACTGAGCTACTAAACACGAACCTTAAATGACACACGTAAACACCCATTCACTCACTTGCTATCACACTCAAGGTAAGTAAAAGGAAGGACATAATAAGTATAGGTCTGTATTACACGTGGGAACTAAATGAATCACATAATGTGCTATTTTTCTTACGCAAAGGAAAATTCGCTAGCATTTAACGCCAGATAGTCATTGAATTTTCATCAAGTCCACGGCACAGTCTTTCTGGGAGAGTCAACAGAACTATGTTGCAGACAATTTGTGCAGAGAATGAGATCGCGGTTGGATGTCAGTCAACGCGTCTTCTCAATTTGCAGGCAGTCACGAATAAAAAGGCCTCAGCTCAACAGAAGGCGTTTTGTGTGCTGCTGTTAGCAAAGAGTGAGTCACTGATTTCGGTCCAGCATGCGTTTCATCGGCATTTTGGCATTGATCCTCCTGCATACCAAAACATTCGTCGCTGGTAACGCCAATAGAAAAGGACAATATGTTTTAGCAAAGGTAACAGTCCGCGTCGACCTCGCGCTTCTGATGATGTCGTGGGAAGATTTCGATAAACGTTTCAGCAGGATCCATGAAAGTCTACTCGCTGCGCAAGCAGAGAACTGGTAATGCCTTATTCGACTGTCTGACGAATGTTTAAAAGTCCCCTTAGAAAAATTAATGAATTACTGTGATGGTAAACCCCTTACGTTATTTGATTTTCAAACAGCTGAGCAAAACTGAATGTACTCAGACATTACTCTCTTTACTTGTTCTAACCATCACTAAACTGACACACAATATTTTTTGCGCAACGCAATCTGACTTTCAATAATCCCTACAAAAGAATGGCCCTGACTAACAATAACCTATACCGTTCATGACTCACTTATCTCACAAAAATCTTCGTTACTCGAACTACTGCAGTACAGCGAGCGCCAATACTGCCAGCTAAATAAAAGATTCTAACTACTGAAGGCACTAACTACTCATAGGCATGGTTAGCAAATGAAAGATTTTGATAGAGAACAAACAACGTATTTACCTTAATAGTGTTGAAAAGTCATTATATATATATATATATATATATATATATATATATATATATATATATATATATATATATATATATATCAGTTCATGACATCTAGTCTTACAAATTCACTGTCTGTGATGGACACACGTCCAGATCATCCACCATCTCACTCCCCATATCCACCACTGCTGCTGGCGGCTCACCTCCAACTGCCAACACTGCAATAGCGAATATTCCAACAATGCCAACCAGCCACAGACTGGACACAGCACAGCCAGTGGTTTTAATACAGAGCGCTACGTGGCGTTACCAATATAAAAACCTAAACAGCTTACTTACAATGTTAAGGTGTCCTTTGGTTTATAAACCACACAGAGTACAACTGATGCAAGCTCTATGGGTTGGTAATAAAAGGAAATGGTTTGACTTCAGCAATGCGCAGCTAAAAGACGTGAAAGACGATACGTTTTTACCGCTGTTAATATGCAGTGTGGGGATATGTGAAGTAAAGTGTGTTCATGTCCCCTTTATCTCGTGACATAGAAGTTAAGCCATAACTTGTGTAAAAGTTGATACATTGTGTACAGTCTATCGTCTAGATGTTGTTCTTGCTGCTGCTGCTGCTGTACACACACAGCATTTGTAATAGTATAGCTACAACTGTATGATCTTGTGAGTATTACGCAATTTATTCTTCGTTTATAGTAAGCTTCTATCAATAAATATGAAGTTTAGAATTCAGGGCATTCTTTTGAAACACCCTGTAATGCTGTTCCCTGGAGCGATACACGTGGCGATGTGCCAACAAATAAATCGAATGCAGCTGCTGCTCTCGTGATCATTATTTCCGTTGGTGCCATCAGACGCATGCCCTCGAGGCGAAAACAGCATATTCTGCGGTGCCATTGGACTGTATTGATGTGGAGCCTGAAATGGCGGGAAAGCGAGACGAGAAGATGAGGCGAGGTCGGGACCCGGGCGGCAGCTGTCAGCTGGCGGCCACCATTGGGGGTTGGGGTTGGGGGGGGGGGGGGGCAGAGGGGTAGCGCGCACCCTCATCTCAAAAATTATTGCTGTGCCCGCGCAATCAGCGCGGCGGGGCAGGCCGCTGCTAGCCGCGCCGGGCCCGGCGAGCCGGCAGGTAAATTCAGACCAACGAGCTCCTAATTGGGGATCCTGACGAAGCACGGCCGTTGATTACGCCTCCGGCTAAATTGCAGCCGGGGCCCCACAGCCGCCGCCGTCGTAACGCATTCCCTCCCTACTCTCAGACTACGAGCGTGCCCCACGTCGACAACAAAGGAATTTTTCGCTACTTTCGTTGGGTTCTCCCGATAATTAAGGGGGCCGATAGAGCAGTCTCGCCGACTAAATCTGTTCTTCGCTGTACGCTGCGAGGACATTTGTGACAGTCTTGCTTGCCTTATTGCAGTTTCACAAAAAACAAAAAAAAAAAAGAATGTGTGGTGACTATTAGACAAAAGACATCCATGAAAACCATCTACTGTTATATGATTTATTTAACATCATTAAGGCTAGATCATAGGTCATTTATTTTATCATGTTAGAAACATACACTGTAGCTTGCAGGATATCACAAATGTTAACTAAACTTTCGGCGAAAATAATGTAAACATCTTGGTAATAGGTTATCATTGCCATCAACAGTTAAAGTTATCAGTTAATTATGTGCTACAGGAATACACCCAAACGTACTATAAAAGTGTTTGTATGAACGTATATAATCATGTACCACATATCCTCCTAAACAGTTGGATCGATTTCAACCAGACATGGTGCACATATCACTTACTGTCTGGAAAGAACCACTGTGGGGCTAAGAGCAACCTGCTTCTCGAAGGGGCGGGGGTGAGGGTGAATATGAAACGTAACTCACGACGCGCAAATAACCAGAAAAATTGAGGGGACAAATGTCATGGGATACCTCCTAACATCGTATCGGACCTCCCTTTGCCCATCGAGAGCAGCAGCCTGACGTGGCATCCAATCAGCAAGTCGTGGAAAGTCCGCTGCAGAAACATTGAGCCATGCTGCCACTATAGCCATTCATAATTGCGAAGGAGTTTCCAGTGCAGGATTTTGTACCCAAACTGAGCTCTCGATTATGTCCCATAAATGTTCAACAGAATCCATGTCTGGCGATAAGTGCCAAACCATTCACTTGAACTGTCCACAAAGTTCTTCTAAACCAAACGCGAACAACCGTGTGCTGGTGACATGGCGCATTGTCATCCATAAAAAGTCCATCGTTGTTTGGGAACATGAGGTCCATAAATGATTGCGGATGGTCTCCAAGTAGACGAACGTAACCATTTCCAGTCAGTGGTTAGTTAGGCCAGAGGACCCAGTCCTTTCCATGTAAAAATAGCCCGCATCATTATGGAGACATCAGTAGCTTGCACAATGCTTTGTTGCCAACTTGGGTACGAAGCATCGTGAGATCTGCGCTGCACTCGAACCCTAACATCTGCTCTTACCAGGTGAAATCACGACTCATCCGTCTGCCGCTGCTCTCGGTCGTTAAGTGAATGCTGTCAGCCACTGCATTCTCCACGGTGAGAATGACTGAAATTTGGTAATCTTGGCACATTCTTGACACTGTTGATCTTTGAGTAGTGAATTCCCTAACGATTTCCGAAATGGAAGGTCCCATGCACCTAGCTCCAGCTGCTATTTCGAATTCAAACTCTGCTAATTCTCATCGTGTGACCCATGTTGTCAGAAACCTATCCACATGAATCAAGTGACTGCAAATGACAGCTGTGCTGTTCCCTGTGTACTCGTCACTCCCAGATCTGTATATCTGCATATTGCTGACCCATTACTTTTGTTACTTCAGTGTATGTCCCACATGTCGTCCTAAACCGCTTGATCGATTGCAACCAAACTTGATACACATATCGGGAAAAAATAGCTGTGGTGGTAGGAACCACCTACATTAGTTGGGGTGAGTGCGAGAAAGAATCAAACTTCACGACGTCCTAATGACCAGACTATATTCATCCATTACTTCAGATTGAGAGCACTTACGGACTATAATTTGAAACATTTACGAAACATCTTCTCGCAGATAACCCACACAGAAAGATGAAAGGAAAATGTATATTGCTTACTACATCCCTGTATCATGGTCAGTCCCAAGATTATGTCTAGGTACTTCATATTACTGCATGTTCCCCACTTAGATATTCACATTGGGGTACCTACTACCTCATGAGATTATGAGGTTTAGATGTTATACATGTTACAGCACCGATCTGCTTATAAAGTTCTCATACATTTATGTATGAATGTATTTCACTATTCCAAAAATATCTGAAAACAAAATTTGTACTGGTGATTTAACAAGGCATTCCATATTTGTCTGTCACGAAGTAAACTACATTTTTTGTTCCATACCGATGTATGGATTTTTCGTGGTATCTCGTTTTTGCACTTCTTATTTTCCAATAATAATTTTATTAATGTGACCCTGGAAGATTTCTTTGCTCACTGATTTTAGACATGAAAATAGAGAAAAGAATAACAATTGTGGTTTCATAGCAAATTGATGTACTTTGTTCTTATGAGTAATATTGTAATCTTCAAACTATTGCTTTATTTTTGTACCCAATCCAATGAGGTATTTCACATGTATGTTGGTCAGTTCCACGGCTAATTAGGTGCTTGTATTAGCTTCACATGAATGATGTTATTTTGATATCCTGGTGATATGCAGAGGTGAATTTGTAAATATGTTCTATTGTAAAAATGTTTTTACATTGTACATCATACATTTTCATAATGATTTATTGTAAATCATGTTTGTTTCTTGGGTTGTAATATCGTTGACGGATACACTCTTTATTTTGGCACCGTCGGTTTGCTCTGGATCTACAAGTATCCTTGATGGTCAATTTTCGTATCTTAATTGAATGATCCACAATGTTTCACTGTAGCATCTGACGGTGTGTCATAACATGCCTTTCCCTATGCCATTCGTCTGTATTCGTATTGGGTTTTGCTTTGTGAGTACGTCTTTTCGATTACCTTCATGTATGTCGTTGCAGTACGTAACGACTACGTACTGAGTATTTTTCGTCAGTAGCACATACTTTTCTTTTCTGTTTGATACAGTCTCTGGATGACGGCGAAAACTGAAACCAATCAGAATAAATGTGTAAAATTAAATACAGAAATGTTAACGTCCATTTCTTAAAATATATTCATGTTGCAAATGCCTGGCAATAAACAATGTTTAAGTATGAGAAAGATACAAGAGTAAGATTAAAATCTCAGGATGAAAGTATATCAGTGATACGATTCGCTGATGATATTACAATCCACAGTGAACATGAAGAAGAATTTCAGGATTTGCTAAATGGAATGAACAGTGTAATGACAACGGAATATATATTGAGAGTAAATCGGAAAATGTCAAAAGTAAAGGGAAATAGGAGAAATGAAAACAGCGAGAAACTTAACAAGATATTGTTGATTACGGAGAAGATGAATTTATGTAATTCTGCAACCTTGTAAGCAAAATAATCAACTAACAGACTTTCTGGCTAACAAAAGTCTGCTATTATCAAACATTGGCCTTAATTTGAGGAAGAAATTTCTGAGAACGTACGTTTGGAGGAGAGAATTGTATCATGGACAATGGGAAACCCGAAAATTAAGAGAATCGAGACGTATGAGATGTTTTACCACAGAAGATTGTTGAAAATCAGCTGTATTAATCAGATAAGGAATGAGGAGGTTCTACACCAAATCAGCGAAGAAAGGAACATGTGGAAAACAGGGACAATCAGAAGGGACAGGTTGACGTGACACATGCTAAGGCCTCAGAGAATATCCTCCATGGTAAATTATGGAGCTGTAGTGGGCAAAAACTATAGAGAACGACAGAGCTTGGGATACGTGCAACAAATAGTAGAGGACGTAGGGTGCAAGTGCTACTCCGAGTAGCGAAGTAGCAGAGGTTGGAACAGGAGAGGAATTCGTGGCGAGCCGCATCAAAGCGGCCGGAAGACTGATGATTCAATTAAAAAGAAAAGAAAAGAACTAAGAAGCGGTAAGAAATTTAAGGGAAGCTGAAGGAAAGACTGGGCTTTGTTGAGAGTTTTCTGAGTAAAGAAAATGATCTGAAGTATGCTAGTCCGACCAGTTATTAGCTATTGTTCCAGTTTTTCGACTCCTTCTCAAAACATCGAACGAACAGAGAGATACGCTGCTACCATTGTAACACATCAGTATAGCACGTACGAAGGTGTTACAGAAGTGCTCGGATAGCTTAAACTGGAATCATTGAAAAAAAAAGTGTACATAGATCTCGCGGTGCCCTGCTGTGTAAATAAATTTAGACAACCTGTTCCTCGAAGAAAACTAGTGACAACTACACTGCCACCATCGTGTGCCGTAGGCGCTGCAACAACCAGACGAAAGAGTGTAAGGCACGTACAGACGGGCAATACACATTTTTCGCTAGCTCTGAACGCGAGTACAGTAGGATTGAAAATCGATTACATTTGTACGAATCAACCTCCATCATACACCAGTTTGCAAAATTTAAGGAAGAAAGTAACTGTCGCAAGATGTATCATTGCCAAGTAACAAAGCTCAAGTAAACTTGGTCATTTAACTGAAAGAACCACTATAGTATAATGCAGAAGGTAACTGAGTGAAATACGGAAAAGAAGACGAACAGACTTTTATTCAAACTGCGATTTATAATATCCCCCTGAACATTACGAAATTCGGGAGGTGTTTCATAATAGGGGGGGGGGGGGGGGGGTAACCACCACGATCGGCAGTGTACGCTCTGCAACGTTCTCCATTCCTGGCCACAAAGTTGGTAAGGAGTTCTTGTGGTAAGGAGTTAAATTCTTCGACAAGCGCGATTGCTGATGTATAGTCGTTCGTGCATGTGGACATGCTTCAATACGTCTCCGCAATGCATTCTCCAAGTGCCTGAAGGGATTTAAGTCGACGGAACGGTCAGGCCAGTCCATTTGCTGAATGTCCTCTCGTTTCAAGAACTACTCAACTTGCGATGTTCGATGCACTCACATTTTGTCATATGTAAATTGAAATCATGGCTGAATGCACTCCTGAAGAGGGGTACTTGGGCAAGGAGCACAGTGCCACAATGTCAATGACCGTTGAGAGTACCGCAACATTTCGCCTCCCCATAAGGTAGCACCTGGATCACCAAAACTCCTATGTTCGACATCGTTCAGGTGTGCATTGTGTGTTCCCACCTCTCGCCATATTAGGGTACGTCCAGACAACTCAGAATGTACTCTCTTCCTAGAAGAGCACACGACATCTCTCCTCGTGGTTCCAGTCCCTATGTTCTTGCCATCATAGCAAACGCAGGTGTCAAAGGAACACAATACACTGACCATCAGACAGAGGCCACTCTCATGAAGTCGCTGTGCCACTGTGGAGAGAGAGATTTCGTGCTTTGCAGTGTTATTAAATGTGGCTGTAATGGCATCCGCTGTTTTACTTTGACACCTTCTTGCCTGTTGCACGAGGTAGCGGTCACGTGCTGCTGTAGATGACTGTCGACGACCACTTTCTCTCCTTCAGAGAGCAGACCCTGTGGCTCGGAACTGTTCCCATACAAGGGAAACAACTCTGTGATAAATAAAAAAAAATACCTGAGTTGCACTCGTCACACGTTATCCTTCTGCCAGTTTCCCGACGATTCTTACCGTTTTCATCATTGTCCATGCCATCATAGTCCAAATGATGTCTCCGAGCCTTGTTGCAATGAAGAACACCACCATAACGCACCGTAACGATCGCTTATTGACACCTACAGTCTTTTACCCGTTCTTCAACTGCCTCGTGTTGTGGGGCCAGGCTCGTGCAGTTCCATTCATTTGCACTGGGTTGTTAATACGTTATTTTACTTTATCTGTCCCGAACTTTAGTTTTTCAAAGCACTGTACATGGATGCAGATCATCACTGGCGATATATGACCATCATCATAAACTTTTAATGAACAAAGTGTGGCCGAAGCCGGTCATCATTATTAGAATATTACGGTGGTAATACCTAGAAGAAATAATAAGGATTGCACCAATATTTCAGCAACGTACCTACACGTCAAAAATGTCATTGATTTCCCACACACAGGCTATCAAGAAATTTACAGTTCAAAAGACCATCACAGTCAGTAGCAGAACAATATTTCGTCGCACAGTGAATAGCCCTGTTGGGCGAGACACCGTTTCTCCTACCTGACCGCATCAGTAAACAAACTCGATTGAGTTGAAGCGGGGAAAGTCGATCCCATCATTGCATCTTAGATGAGCGTGACGAAAGCAGTGCGTTCGTGATTCAGAATGGTCACTGTCATCAAGGAAAGGCTTTGCGTGTGCGTCGCAAAAATGGTGGAAAGTTACACCGTTTACCTGGCGAATAGCAATAGGTGCCCCATCCGTTCACCAACTGGTTCACGCATTTTAAACACTACCGGTTGTCACGTGTAACTCCGTAATAATTTCAAAATCGTGCACTGTGTTCGACTAACTACCTTCCCGGAACTGAAACCCTTGCACGTGGTAGGGAATTTAGTTGTTATACGAACAAAATAATTTTTGCATTAACATTAGCTGATTCCCAAAGAGCATGCACGGGGGTACTCTGGGAAAAAGTACTATACATCACCTAAACTCATTTGAGATAATGATGAGAATCAAATGGCTCAAGGAAAATTTAATTATATCATTCTAGGAAAGCAGGCAAAAAGGTATACAAACGTCTCAAAAATGAGATCGACAGGAAGTGCAAAATGGCTAAGCAGGGATGGCTAGAGGACAAATATAGGGATATAGAGGTGTATCTCACTAGGGGTAAGATAGATACTGCCTACAGGAAAATTAAAGAGACCTTTGGAGAAAAGAGAACCACTTGAATGAATATTAAGAGCTCAGATGGAAAACCAGTTCCAAGCACAGAAGGGAAGGCAGAAAGGTGTAAGGAGTACAAGGGCGATGTACTTGAGGGAAATATTATAAAAATGGAAGAGGACGTGGATGAAGATGAAGTGGGAGATATGATACTGCGTGATGAGTTTGACAGAGCACTGAAACACCTAAGTAGAAGCAAGGCCCCGAGAGTAGGCAACACTCCATTGGAACTACTGACAGCCTTCGGAACCCAGCCCTGACAAAACTCTGCCATCTGGTGAGCAAGATGTATGAGACAGGTGAAATACCTCAGACTTCAGGAAGAATAAAATAATTCCAATTACAAAGAAAGTAAGTGTTGACATGTGTGAAAATTACAGAAATATCAGTTTAATAAGTCATGGCTGTTAAATACTAACTCAAATTCCATACAGACGAATGGAAATGATGGTAGAATCCGGCGTGGGAGAAGATCACTTTGCATTCCGTAGAAATGTTAGAACACGTGAGTCAATACTGACCCCATGACTTCTCGAAGAACATAGATTAAGGAAAGGCAAACCTACGTTTCTAGCATTTGCAGACATAGAGAAACCTTTTGACAATGTTGACTGGAATACTCTCTTTGAAATTCTGAAGGTAGCGTGGGTCAAATACAGGGAGCGAAAGGCTATTTACAATTCATACAGAAGACCAGATGGCACGAAAGGGAAGCAGTAGTTAAGGAGGGAGTGAGTCACGGTTGTAGCCTATCTCCGATGTTATTCAGTCTGTATATTGATCTACCAGTAAAGGAGACAAAAGAAAAATTGGGAGTATGAATTAAAATCCATGGAGAAGAAATAAAATCTTTAAGAACTGGCGATGACATTGTAATTCTGTCAGTGACACCAAAGGACCTGGAAGAGCAGTTGAACCGAATGGACAATGACTTGAAAGGAGGGTATAATGTGAACATCTACAAAAGCAAAACGAGAATAATGGAATGTAGTCGAAATAAATCAGGTGATGTTGAGGGAATTAGATTGGGAACTGAGACACTTAAAGTAGTAGATGAGTTTTGCTAATTGGGAAGCAAAGTGACTGATGACGGTTGAAGCACAGAGGATATAAAATGTAGACTGGCGGTGGCACGGAAAGCATTTCTTAAGAAGAGAAATTTGTTAACATCGAGTATAGATATCAGTGTAAGGAAGTCTTTTCTGGAAGTATTTGTATGGAGTGCAGCCAATTACGGAAGTGAAACATGGGCGATAAATAGTTTAGACAAGAAGAGAATACAAGCTTTCGAAATGTGGCGCTACAGAAGAATGCTGAAGATTAGATGGGTAGATCACTTAACTAATGAGGAGGTAGTGAATAGAATTAGGGAGAAGAGGAATTTGTGGCACAACTTGACAAGAAGGAGGGATCGGTTGGTAGGACACGTTCTGAGGCATCAAGGGATCACCATTTTAGTATTAGAGTGAAGCGTGGAGGGTAAAAATCGTAGAGGGAGACCAAGTAATGAATACAGTAAACAGATTCAGAGGGATGTAGGTTGTAGTAGTTACTCGAAGATAAAGAGGCTTGCACAGGTTAGAGTAGCATGGAGAGCTGCAGCAAACCAGCCTCTGGACTGAAGACCACAACAACGACAAGCTAGTCGTATTGATGGAAGGAAGGTAAATGAAGGTAACAGCCATGTAACCTGGGGTAAGTGATAATGTTTGATCGATGAAAGAAGGAAGTACTAAATTATCCAGGATAAAACAAGCATACAGCAATATACATCTTTTAAGAATGAAATATACAGGGTGTCCCAGCTATCTTGTCCACCCAACATATCTCTGGAACAATAACAGGTATTGGAAAAAGACTTTCACCGGTATCACTGTAGGGCTGGGGCCCATGAATGTACATATTTGGAAACATTCTAAAACGAAAGCATATGTGTTTTTTAACACAAACTTATGTTTTTTTAAATGGACCTCCTATATTTTTTCTTCAGCAATCCATAGCAAGACAAAGCACATACACAATGGCGTTGATTGCATAGCAATATTCCCATTACATCCCGAGATATTGAGACGCGAAGTTGACGCTTGATACACCCGACATGCGCTGCTAGCGCAGGTCCTGAGGCTCAGGCGTGAACCCCATGCTGCCCGTAATCGCGATGTGATTGACATTCGTTTCGGACCGCTTGATAAGTATGGACGTGTGATTACACATGTCTATCACATCGCGATTACGGACAGCATGGGGTTCACGCCTGAGCCTCAGGACGTGCGCTAGCAGCGCATGTCGGGTGTTTCAAGCGTCAACTTCGCGTCTCAATATCTCGGGATGTAATGGGAATATAGCGATGCAATCAACGCCATTGTGTATGTGCTTTGTCTTGCTATGGATTGCTGAAGAAAAAATATAGGAGGTCCATTTAAAAAAACATAAGTTTGTGTTAAAAAACACATATGCTTTCGTTTTAGAATGTTTCCAAATATGTACATTCATGGGCCCCAGCCCCACATTGATACCGGTGAAAGTCTTTTTCCAATAGCTGTTATTGTTCTAGAGATATGCTGGGTGGACAAGATAGTTGGGACACCCTGTATAGTAAATGCATGACAGCCAAGGCAAAATGACTGCAGGAAATGTTTGAAGGAATCGAAAAAGAAATGATAATGTGGTAACTTTAAGAGTGCGATGGTAATTCTATTTTTCAACGTAGACGAGAGAGAAGCTAAGAGGAGTAAGCCTCTATGAAGGGGAGGAGACATATGATGACGTGTTAGAAGAAACTGGAGCTGGCAGGGAAGACATAGGGGATCCAGTGTTCGAGTCAAAGTTGAAGAGCGTTCTAGAAGACTTGAAACTGCGTAAGGAAGAAGGGATTTCTAAATTCTTGAGGCCAGTTGGTGTGTAGAATCTATGACTTACCAGCAGGCTTTCGGAGAGATATCATCCACAGATTTCCGACAATAGCAAGGGCAGATAAGTGCGAAAACTGTCCCAGAATCAGCTTAAAATCTCGTGCATCTAAGCTGCTAACAAGAATGATATACAGAAAAATGGAAAGGAAAATTGAAGATCTGTTAGAGGAAGATCACTCTGGCTTCCAAATAGGTATAGTCACAGGGGAGGCAGTTGTCATGTTCCACTAGATAATGGAAGCAAGGTTGAAGGAAAACCAAGACACTCTTATAACATTCGTCGACCTAGAATACACTTCGACAGTTTAAAATGGTACGAGATGTTCGAAATTCTGAAAAAGGTGGACGTCAGCTGTAGGAAAATATGGGTAATATACAATATGTACAAGAATAGACAGGGAGCAACATGATTGGAAGACAAAGGACTAAGTGCTTGGATTAGAAACGGAGTAAGAAAGGGATGCAATCTTACGCCTCTACTGTCGAATCTTTCCAATCTTTACACCGCGAGTGACAGAAATAAAAGAAAAGTTCATGAGTGGGAATGATACTCACAAGGGAACCTCCCAATCGCACCCCCCTCAGATTTAGTTATAAGTTGGCACAGTGGATAGGCCTTGAAAAACTGAGAGGCACTTCGTTCAAGTCTTCCCTCGAGTGAAAATTTTACTTTCGCAAAGTTATGATCTGTCCGTTCGTTCATTGACGTCTGTGTTCACTGTAATAAGTTTAGTGTCTGCGTTTTGCAACCGCACCGCAAAACAGTGCGACTAGTAGAGAGGCATTGGAGAGGCACGTCCTTTCGTCTACTATTCGCACGGTTTTGCGGTGCGGTCGCAAAACACAGACACCAAACTTATTACAGTGAACACAGACGTCAATGAACGAACGGACAGATCATAGCTTTGCGAAAATAAAGAAAGTAAAATTTTCACACGAGGGAAGGCTTGAACCAAGGACCTCTCGCTCCGCAGCTGCTCACGCTAACCACGGGACCACGAAGCACCTTAGCTTACACAGTCATTGATGTTGCATATCTTGCGCATGGACTACTCAGTTTGTATATTTGGCTTATTTTTTTTTCATAGTTCCACACAACTTCTTCCTGTTTTCTCGATTGATCTGTGTTCAGTTTTTCAAGGCCTATCCACTGTGGCAACTTATAACAGAATCTGAAGGGGGTGCGATGGGGAGGTTCCCTTGTCTGGGGAAAAGGACATCAGTGATAAGGTTTGCTAGTGACGCTGCTGTCCTCAGAGAATGTGAATGAGCATTACCGAATTTATTGTACGGGATAAACAGTCTAGCGTGTAGAGCATATGTACTGAGAGTAAATGTGGAAAAGACCAATTTAATGAAGTGTAGCACAAATGAAAATAGCGAGAAAATGAACATCAAAATTAGGGGTTACGAAATAGACCCAGTTTACGAATCATCTAGGGTGGGAGCAAAATTATGCTGACGAACGAAGCAAGGAGGCATAAAAAGCAGACTAGCACAAGCAAAGAGTATCAAACATAGGCTTCATTTGAGGAAGAAACTGCTGAGAATGTATGTTCCGAGCACGGTACTATATGGTAGTGATTCATAGCATTGGGGAAACTGGAAGAGAAGGGAATCGAAGCGTTTGAGATGTGGTGTTACAGAAGAATGTTGAAAATCAGATGTACTGGCAGATAAGGAATGAAGCGGTTCTCCGGAAAATCGGTGGGTAAATGACCATATAAAAACACTGACAAGGGACAGGATGACAGGGCATGTGCTAATGCATCAGGGAGTAACCTTCACGGTGCTAGAGGGATATTTAGAGGCTAAAAACTGCATGGTAAGACAGAGATTTGAATATAGCCAGTGAATAATTGAGGACGTATGGCGCTAATTCCAATCTGAAATGAAGAGATTATCGCAAGAAAGAAATTCGCGGAGAACCGCACCAAACTATTCATAAGATTGATGAATAAAAAGACCTATAATAACAAATAAATTTGTTTCAATATCCGGACAAGATATCTACAGAATTAAAGAGTCTTATGGAGAGAGTTGCAAAGTGGCATAATGCGTGCACTCTTCTACGCGCATATTATTCTTTTCGTTGCTCATTTGGAGATTACCATTGCATGATATCGTCCAGTAGTCTAGCAGTCTGTTTACTTGTTTTATGTCGTCATGTAACTGTTTGTGATTTGGATTTGCGATTTGTACTCTTAATGAGGATGTTCTCTAATTTAGATAGTCTTCCTGTGTGTCATTGCTTATATTAAATGGAACTACAAGGTCAAGAAAAGTTACTTCAAAATCACAGATCTGTTTAATGAACGCACACAAAACGTTCTTGGACCTGCTAAATGGCGCTTTGGTTAAGACATTGGTTTCATATTCAAGAGGATTGAGGTTTCCATTGAATGTGAAATATCAGTAAGTTTCAGTTTTACCAGACGCTTCCATTATCAGCTGATATTCCCTAAGCCTTACAGCCAAATTCACTGAAATCCATCACCTGCTGCTTACAGATAAGCCGAATATGATGGATGATGTCTCATACGGAAGTGTACCACAGCTTTAGCTTGGCTGAAGAAGGTGCGTATTCAAATGGTTTCTCTTGGTCAGTGCAATATAGCGGGTATTAACCAAGTTAACCACGACGTCGCTTGGAAACTGAGATCGAAGACATTTCCGAACCTAGCAGCAGCTGCATCAAATCTATGTAAAGGGTGTGGGAAATGTTGAAGATTTAAAATAACAGACGCCAATGATACCCAATAAAAAATATTCTGAAGAATTGACGGGGAACAGCTTTCTTTTCTAATAATTCAATGTGGTGTTTCTTTGTATGGAAGCTATCGGACAGAAAATCAACCAGTGGTTTGAAACACCATCCAAGCGTTCAATTAAGGTAGCTATTAAATAGTGGAAAACTTAACACAATAACTGCTTGGACATATTAATCGAGCTCCTTCCATGTCTTGCAGAAATTAAGTTGATCGACAGAGATATTGAGAAGTCTGATGTGCACAGGGCATATGAGCCAACGCATTAATTCTTTGCTGAAAAGAAGAGGAGCTTAAGCGACAGAAAAATATAGTGCGCTTTTCGAAAAAAAGTAATTTTTTATTTGAGTGAAGTCATGGTCGAGCAGGTCTGTGATGTCCTAAGAGTTGCAGTGACGAGACAAGGGCAGGTATTTTATAGCATCTCAAAATAGATTACAAAGTCATAAACACATCGAAATGTTTACTATCCTTAAGTCGATTTATTCACAAACGGTTTCTCCAAATACTTTTATTGGCACAAATTAAACTGTGAGTGAGGCACGAATCTATGTTAACACTTCGAAAAGAACTATTATACACCGAGTTAATATTATTATCCTCTCTCCTAATTAGTCACTTCTAGGATTGTGTTTGAAGGCATTTCTGAAACTGCTGATGGTTTTTGGTCACTAACAGCAAATAAAAAAGAATTAAGGAAAATAGATGAGTACATTCAACAGTTTTGGAGAAACGACAGGAAGTTCTTTTGTTTCGCCGTGCTCAGAACGCTCTTAAACTGTTAATGGCTCCATTTTAGGTTAATGAAATTCCGCAGAGATAACCTAGAGGGTGATCTGAGGAAAGAATAATGTTGTGCGGTTATCGTGGTGCCTTTCTAAGCTCTAAATCTTCCCGCAGGAAACTAATTTTCTGGTAATCACATGGAAACCCGACCGACCTGACCTAGGGGCCTCATCGAAGCACCACCCACTCACCCCAACTTCTGACTCGAAGTCCATCTTTCCCGGTATCTTCTATAGCGACGTTTAAAGTTATATCCGCAGCTAAGAATTTTATTTTTAATTAGCTTGCTAATCGTCTTAAGCAAATGTCACGATTAGGAGAACTGAAACTTCGGGTTCGTTGAACTTAACATTGACGTTCAGTCCGAGTAATCAAAATCGGGTTTCGTAACTCCTTTGTCCGGAATACAGCGTTAAAAGGTATGATACAGCTTAAAAATGTTATACTACGCATTGTAGTTAGGATATATACTCCATACTTGGCTTATGTGAAAGACAAATTCACAAAGCTTTGTCTGTGTGTGTTCCAGGTCGTGAGTGAAGCATAATGGCAAACGTTCAAAAAATGCTGCTGGCGTGGAATGTTATATTCAGTACAGATCGGACACACCGGATCAGCGGAACTTTAAAACACGGTACAGGAAGCAGTCACCTTAGCGTTCGTTGACATGTTGATGGTACAGGAATTTTATGCAGACAGGAAGCGTTGATGTGAAGCACAACACTGGACGACCTGGAACAAATGAAGCGGAGACAGAATGGATACGGTTGGCATTTCAACGTTCACCTCAGGATGCTGCTCGAATGGCGTCACAGGAGCTCCAGATCCATAGTGTATGTCAAGGATAGTGTCCACGAAGCGCCTGCCAGCCACATGAATGTTTTAAAGAATCGAATCGTTGCTGCCATTGCCACAGTTGATGCAGATATGTTGCGCCGAGTGTGGATACAACTTGGATACAGACCTGATGCTCTGTGTGCCACCAAAGGCGCACAGGTTGAAATTGACAGATTGGTAAAAAATTTTTTGAGATAGTGTTTCACATAAACCCAACATTGTATGAATATCTTAATTAGTTTTGATGCTGTAGCACCCTTTGAGAGACGCTGTATTTCTTTTCAAATGTACGTGCAAGTAGCCTTATAATATTGCATTTAGAAAATATTGTGAAAATCTAATAGTAATTAGTTTGTACCTGCCTTTTTGTGCCACAATTTTTGCAGACAGCATTATTATTTGTAATTAGAATCCTTTACAAGTATCCTTCGGAATAGACCGTCAACTATGGCTTCAATAATAAATATTACAGGCTGTATGCTACCAACAGGGCCTTCAATAATAAAAAGTAGCGGCTGTATGCTATCTTAACACAAGATATGGAAGGAAGCTGTTACAGTGCAACGTAAAAGAATGGATTGCCTCATTGTGTTATGTATAAGGTAGAACACACTTATGTCAACCATTATGGACGTCGAATCTACGACTCTGATTAAAATAGCGTTTGCTTTGTACTGATGTTTAAACTAGGTTCTTTATTTTGCATTCTTAAAGTCTTTCAGTCTTCCATTAGCTAGCGTCCGCTGTAAAATGCCATATTTACAACTTCAAGAATTACATCACATGTTGGTAACAAAATATTACTGCAATCCACTATTTATAAACATAAACCAGCAGATTTTATTTACAGCACGATCCCAGCGACTGGTTTTAACTGGTGAAAACTGCCTGTAAATACCCACTATTTGGTGATGAAACTGCGCTATGTCATAGCTAACCTAATGGGAGCATATTTTTGAAGCATTATAAAGTGACTGATGTCAGTATTAATAGCAAGCATCGGCTTGTCGCAATACATGTTCCCAAAGTGCGTTCCAACTAGCATCTTCATTTTATTTTTCACAAGATGTGTGTACAGTTTTTGGGATGACGAGTTCTTCTACGTGCTTTTTTCTGTATTTAAGGATAGAAACTGCAACGCAATGCTTAAAAACCGTGTTACATACTTGGTCTGTCATTAAAACTTTCGAATGCTTCTGTAAAGAAAAGAAAAGCCCGAACTAAGATTCACTAGAAGAACCCAAAGGAAATGCAAATTACTCAATTGATACAAAAAGTCCCATTTACTAAACAAGTTGGACGAAATCCAAATGAGGTGAGTGTACAGCGTAATCACCATTTACAACGTAAAATGAGCAAGAAAGTTGGAGTGGGATGTGAAGAAGAGACGATGGCTTATATCAATATTGTGAGCAAATACGGGTCAGCCATCTTCCGCTAGTACCGTAAATGTGTAGTTAAAAATAAGTGGTTCAAATTCTAGAGATGGAGACAGTTATCAATAGCTGTTAGAGGTTTGTAGGTTTCTGCACTAAGACTGAGCCTGTAATGAACTCTGCAATGAAATGTGTCATGAAATACTTGGATGAACACGAAGTTAAAGTAAAAAATTGGAGTGTGTTACTACAGTGTACGTATCTTACGTAGTGAAACGCACAACACTGCTGCCGCGCCAACGAACTCGAGTCCTTCGCTGACTAAATTTAAATCATTCAGAAAGTTACGTGTCCATGCTAGTGTACTGCTTTCACATTCAAAAAATCTTTGTGTTAAATGTCTTCCGACTGATCTGAGGTGACCCGCCACGAATTCTTCTCCTATACCAATCTCTTCTCCTTGGAGTAGCACTTGCTACGGCTGTCGCAGTCATTTGTTGGAAATACTCCATTATCTGTTTTGCACTACAGTTTTATGGTCTACAGTTGCTTCAAGTGCCATGGAACTTATTTCTTGATGTTTGATGTACTATCAGCCTTTCCCTTCCTCTTAATGTTTCTCGCTGATACTGCAGAGCGCCTGCTCGTTACTCTTTTTTTATTAATCCACCTACTTTTCAGCATCATTATATGACACAACATCGCAAACTCTTCGACTGTCTCCTTTTCTTGTTTTCCATATGTCCATGATCTAAGTCCACATAATGTTGAGCGCCAAACGTTCCCAGAAATTTCTTCCTCAAATTATGGCCGACATTTGAGCTGAGTATTCTTTTTCTTGCCATGAATGCCTCCTCGCATGAGCTAGGTTGCTTTTTACTTCCTCCACTGTTCTTCATGTATGATATTGCTTCCAATTAAGCAGAATTTCTACTAATCTTCTACTACTTGGTATCCAGTTGTCTTGTTAAGTTTTTCATAAATCTCATTTCTCTCCTTATTACTTCGCTCTGTCTTCTGTTTATCGTTAATCCATAATCTCTGCCTCATCCAAATCTTCATTCCGGTCTATTAGTCCTGTTATTCTATTTCGCTTTTATTGAGGACAGCAAAACCATAAGCGAATCTTATCACTGATATTCTTTCCCTCTGAAGTTTAATCTCAGAAACTTTCTCTTTTTCCCGTCGTTGTTCCTTCGGTGTACAAGGAAGAGTTGTAAAAATGGGCACAGGCGTAATTGAGGCCGCCGGCCGCTGTGGCCGAGCGTTTCTAGTTTCTTCAGTCCGGAACCGCGAGACTGCTACAGTCGCAGGTTCGAATCCTACCTCAGGCATGGATGTGTGTGATGTCCTTAGGTTAGTTAGGTTTAAGTAGTTCTAAGTTCTAGGGGACTGATGACCTAAGCTGTTAAGTCCCGTAGTGCTCAGAGCCACATTTTTTTTTTTTTTAGTATCCCACTTCTTCCCACAATGATTCTTCCGGATCACACTCTTAAATTTCAGCGATTCTACATTACTGCTTAATTGTCATCTGGAGCTATATCTGCTCCTGTGTACGTCTTACAATCCACTACCTGATTTCAGAATCTCAGTTTCTCCATGATGCATTTCCGCTGCAGTCTTCTCGTGACTCCAGTGCGTTTCCATCTACACCCCTTCTCTTTTGATTATTGGACGTTGTATTCACTACTATTAGCCGATATTTATTACGTACCTCAGTGTTCCTTCTTTCACTCTTATTACCTAGCATATATTCTCCAGTAACTATTTCACCTAATCCATCACCTACTACTAGTACCAGATTTTTATCAACCTTTATAAAGCGTTACCCAGTCCACGCACTTCTTCTTTCTGCTCATGTTCCCTTATAAAGCGGTATGTAGACATGAACTATGTTGTCACAGGTTTGGCGTTGATTCTCATGAGGATGGTAATATCACTGAACTCTTCACAGTAAGTCGCTGTCAGCCGTCTCTTGATGACGAATCCTTCTTCCGTTAGACCATTTGCTGCTGATACAAAGGTAGGCTGTAAAAACGAAACGTAGCGGGATTCCGTTTCATGTATTCTCCTTCTTTACACGCAGTTGGACACATAGGGCAGGCAATTGATTATCACGCGTTCGATATTAGAAGCTCTTTCTTTAGCAATAGTAGAGCACTTATACATTATACCTCTCCTATCTCCTTCCAGTCACATTAGTATAACCATCACTTACGGCCGACATCAGCGTTCAATAACCACTCACGGAGGGCATCTGGTATCACTAGCAGTGCAGGAGTGCAGCGTGTATAAAGTGTGTCGGGGGGTGGGGGTGGGGGTGGGGGGAGGGGGAGAGGCGGAAACACTACTTTCGTTATCGTAATGCGGAAACGTACGGATTTATCTAACGTCCAAATGAGTTACGAAACGGCTAAGTTTGTAAATTGTTCGCTTCCCGCCGTGGTTAAAGTAAAATGGTTCAAATGGCTCTTAGCACTATGCGACTTAACTTCTGAGGTCATCAGTCGCCTACAGCTTAGAACTAATTAAACCTAACTACCCTAAGGACATCACACACAGCCGGCCGCGGTAGTCTAGCGGTTCTAGGCGCTCAGTCCGGACCCGCGCGACTGCTACGGTCGCAGGTTCGAATCCTGCCTCGGGCATGGATGTGGGTGATGTCCTTAGGTCAGTTAGGTTTAAGTAGTTCTAAGTTCTAGGGGACTGATGACCACAGCAGTTAAGTCCCATAGTGCTCAGGGCCATTTGAACCATTTTGAACCTGCCTCGGGCATGGGTGTTTGTGATGTCCTTACGTTAGTTAGGTTTAAGTAGTTCTAAGTTCTAGGGGACTGATGACCACAGCAGTTAAGTCCCATAGTGCTCAGAGCCTTTTGAACCATTTTGAGGTATTTCATAACCGTTGCGTTGTGATGGCGCTACGCAATTCCGAGCCACATGACTTAAGCCTAGTCCGTATTGTCGCCGCCGATAACGATAGGTTAATATGTTGCATCTTTGAGGTGGTCGTTTTCTGGCGTGAAGTTACCGATGATCGATGATACCTCACTGTCCGAGAGCTTTTTTGTGATATTTTTTCTCCACGTTAACGTCTCATCTTGTTCTGCACATGACGTGGTCAAACATGCAGGGCTATCAAATTTTCTCCCATCCCCGGTGTTCTCCTGACATAGCATCCAGTGACTTCTTCTTAGGTGAAGAAAACTTGGCGTGGATAGCATTTTCAGAAAGATAATGCTAAACAAGTCATGAGTTTCGTGATTGGTTCTTAGGTACTTTTCTGGCGATACATCCATTATTTATGCACTGCTATTCGGACTAGTGAATTGTATGCCAGAGATTCTGCACTTTTACGGGCAAGTTGCTCACTGCATTCGTACTCATTCAATCCCTAAATTTTTTCAGCTTCAGTACATCTCGTAATGCCGCCAGAATGAATATCTCAAACGGGTTCCGAATATCTTCTCACTACAAAATGTGTGCCGTTTGGCAGCTTTCTTCGTTTTTACCTCGTCAATACATCGAAGGTATTTCTTAGCCATTGAGTCCACGGCACTAGCTGCCTTTTACTAGGCTTCACTTAATCAAAGTGAAAAATGGATTTAATTACAGATATATCATCGTTACTTGCTCTCTCTAAGTATTATTTTATTTCCGTTGTATTCCTGCACATAGCTGAAATTCGGATCTTTGGAGTATCTGTTTTCTCTAATTACGGTGGACGGTACTTTCTCGACGGGGCCTACCTCCTTTTCCGCATTACGTTTTCTTTACGTGGTCGGTTAGGTTTCTGTCAGCAGTCCAGAGCTCCGGCGGTTGCGAAGCTTGAAACGAAATTAATTAGCTCTACCTTTCGCGTTTTCTGCTGCTTAATAAAGAGAGGTGTAACCCAATACCAAAGGCAATACGAAAATAATTAAATATAACACTGCTCCAATATGAAGACAGTATTTTTCAGCTATCTGCATTCATTTGTTGGCATAATGCAACGTTAAATGAATATCGGCTTCCACGTCGCTACTGTATCAGCTCCAGGGAGAAAAACAGCTTAATTTTTTGAAAAAGTTTCGAACTGGTCCGCAGAGTAGTCGTTAAAATATTAATATTGCATCAAAGCCAGAAACTACCCTATTTTAAAATATCACAAATTGGTAATTAGTTTTACGATTTACTATATTTCCCCTATTAATGCAGTCATTGATGTCCACAGACATAGCATTCTAATCCAAAAGCACTACTAAAATCCTGGTTCGTTTTGTTCCACTGTTCGTCTGGTTATGTAGGACGTAATTGTTAACGCCAATCAGCACATATAGTCATGCATGCGCATTCTGCTATTAGGACACACACACACACCATACGGTGCAGAGTCACACTCTTATATAGCATGGATGAAATCGAAACAAAGAAGATTGGTATTGTCCAGATTTGGGCTCCAGCCCTCGCAACACAATCTGTAATATTCGTGGTCTATAATATTCGTGGTCTATAAGCGGCCACAAAGTCCGCGTCGATCACGATATGGGACAAATAATATGGCCACGCTGATATTGCTCAAGAGGTTGCAACGTTGTAGTGACTGGTTGGTAACTCTGTTGTTATACGAGTAACAGTGATTTGTGGATTTGGGTCTGATTTATCCTGCTAAATTCGCTTGACCTGTTGTTGTCTTAATGAAACATTTTATTCCCACTTAAGATTTGACATTGAGTTCATAAGCGTTTTGATTCCAAAAAGGTCGTTTTATGCATAATCCATCCCTACTCCCATCATTCACGTTACTAGCTATCTCTGATGATGAGAAAGTGTTGCAGCAACGCCTATTCGGCGCTGTTGTAAAGTGCTCACTGTGCAAAACGGTAGCTGCTTTCGAAATTAGTCCCAGTTTTGCTGCAAAAGCTGTGTCTTATCGCTTCCTTTCGTTACTACTTTAATAGATCTGCTAATTGCCTCAAGTGGGTGACGAATCTTAACTCTCCCTGTGACATGTCTCCTGACAACATCACAGCTGTAGCCATAGTCATCCACTTCGTGAGCTAAGCTTCATCATGAACACAATAAAAGAAAGTATCTGAACAAATTCGAAGTGACTGTCAGCGAGATGAATCTATATTTTGTTCATTATGGTTGTATCGAAGATGATATGAAAAATTGCGAAAGCAAAGAACAAGCTTGTTAGTATGCATTACCTAAGGATGATCTGGAAGCAAAATACGTGTGGAAGTCCTCAATGCTCATTTGCCTATATGATCTGTTTTTTTCCTGCTTCAGTACTCAAACATTCAGTTCTTTTCTTGTGAGCCCACAGTTTGATTTATTACTCCATAGCATCGAGGTATGAGTCTATTATCCAAACTTCCACATTTTGATGGTATTCCTGTTAGTGTAGTAGTATGTAGAAACAGTCCACTTGATATGAATAGTGGGTTGACGTCACCACAATAAGGATGGTGTCCTAAAATTCACATCCAGTGAAATTCGCAACCAGCGAAATTCGCACCCAGAAAAGGTCGAGAAAAGGTCCTCTAATCCCTCTTTCCGATCTCCACCCGGCAGGTAGAATAGGCGCTCTGCATGTAGGAGAGCCGAAGGTCTTCTTTTATGGCAATGTGTGGCTGTAATAGTGTTGCCAGCAACACTGCTGCAACGCGTCAATGCCCAGGTCAAATCCGTCTCAGTTCTTGTCTGTATGTGTTTGCCCTCACTCTCTGCCTCGATTCTTCTTTCTCAGCCGACACTGCTGCTGTGCCAAGTCACGTGAAACAGCATTAGTTCTTTCTTGGAGACTAAGTTTGTCTTGTGAATTACACGAAACACTTCTCCAAGAATACAGAAGCAGATGCAGGTATGTAAAATTGGCCAAACGAGACAACCAAAGAGAAATCCGTGATCGTGATAAATACATCTACAACTAGAGCGAAAGAAACAGGAGGTAACGTATACAAAGAGCAAATTCTGAGAAAGGACGTTATCATTGTTACCGTTTTAGAAGATCTGCAGAACCAAACAGAAATTTTATTCTACATCGGTTATTAAGACGCTTGAACGTTTTTGAAGTTTCATCATGTGTTTTAAATGTTCATCAATTTGCCAACGGTTATTAATTTACACACCCCATAACTATGGTCTACTACTTCAATAAATTCTTTGAGGCCTTTCGCCAAAGCATTGCAAATGCCTTATACCAAGAAGCACACAAATGAGAACTGAACTATAAAGATAAAAAAATTTTGGTGGATCGAGTCTGGCAGCTTAAACATGTGGGAGAAAAGACATTTTCAAACATTCACAACAAAGTTGCTAACTAATTATTTACTGCTGGTTCACTAGATTCGGACCATTTTCACAAGCCACTTCTTACACAGAACAAAATTTGTTACGAGTGGATGCGATGATTGTAGATAATAAAGGTGTTATAAATATAGTATATATTTACGTATTTTGTCTTTAGGATGTCTTTGATATGGACCGTTCTATTTATGTCACCACACTTGAATATGTCTCAGACCTGCGTTCGAAGATGTCACAATGTATTTACACCTTACTGCACCGTATTATTTTAATGTGTGTGCAATATAACTATATCCAGTGTAAGACAGTGTCTCGTCACATCACAGTTGTATAATAATATTTCATTTCCTTCCAGCACCATTTGAAAGCAAACATATTGTTTACTTTTTATTTCAATGAAATCTCCATCTGTTATAATGATCACTGTATAGATTGCCATTCATATGCTGATGAAGGTACTCTTGAACGTTTCTGTGAACGATTTGTAGTCGCGTATTTGATGATCAATCGTCATGTTTTGGCAACTTTATAAATAATGGTGTCGAGTGTGTTTCTGTCAAAATTGCGATGTTGTTGTTGTTGTCTTTAGTTCTGAGACTGGTTTGATGCAGCTCTCCATGCTACTCTATCCTGTGCAAGCTTCTTCATCTCCCAGTAGTTGTGCAACAAACTCCTCTTCTCCCCAATTCTATTCAATACCTCCTCATTAGTTATGTTACCTACCCATCTAATCTTCAGCATTCTTCTGTAGCACCACATTTCTCGATGTTAACAAATGTCTCTTCTTCAGAAACGCTTTCCTTGCCATTGCCAGTCTACATTTTATATCCTCTCTACTTCGACCATCATCAGTTATTTTGCTCCCCTAATAGCAAAATTCCTGTACTACTTTAGGTGTCTCATTTCCTAATCTAATTCCCTCAGCATCACCCGACTTAATTCGACTACATTCCATTATCCTCGTTTTGCTTTCGTTGATGTCATCTTATATCCTCCTTTCAAGACACTGTCCATTCCGTTCAACTGCTCTTTCAAGTCGTGTGCTGTCTCTGACAGAATTAAATGTCATCGGCGAACCTCAACGTTTTTGTTTCTTCTCCATGGACTTTAATACCTACTCCGAATTTTTCTTTTGTTTCCTTTACTGCTTGGTCAATATACAGATTGAATAACATCGGGGAGAGGCTACAACCCTGTCTCACCCCCTTCCCAACCGCTGCTTCCCTTTCATGTTCCTCGACTCCTATAACCATCTGGTTTCTGTACAAATTGTAAATAGCCTTTCGCAACCTGTATTTTACCCCTGCCACCTTAGAATTTGAAAGAGAGTATTCCAGTCAATATTGTCAAAAGCTTTCTCTAAGTCTACAAATGCTAGAAACGTAAGTTTGCCTTTCCTTAATCTATTTTCTAAGATAAGTCGTAGGGTGAGTATTACCTCACGTGTTCCAAAATTTCTGCGGTATCCGAACTGATCTCCGCCGAGATCGTCTTCTACCCGTTTTTCCATTCGTCTGTGAAGAATTCGCGTTAGTATTTTGCAGCTGTGACTTATTAAACTGATAGTTCGGTAATTTTCACATCTGTCAACATTTGCTTTCTTTGGGATTATTATATTCTTCTTGAGGTCTGAGGGTATTTCGCCTGTCTCATACATCATGCTCTTCTTACCCCTAATGAGATAAGCCTCTACATCCTTACATTTGTCCTCTGGCCATCCCTGCTTAGCCATTTTGCACTTCCTGTCGATCTCATTTTTGAGACGTTTGTATTCTCTTTTGCCTGCTTCGTTTACTGCGTTTTTATATTTTCTTCTTTCATCAATTCAGTTCAATATTTCTTCTGTTACCCAAGGATTTCTACTAGCCCTCGTCTTTTTACCTACTTGATCCTCTGCTGCCTTCACTACTTCATAACTCAGAGCTACCCATTATCCTTCTACTGTATTTCTTTCCCCCATTCATGTCAATTATTCCCTTATGCTCTCCCTGAAACTCTGTACAAACTCTGGTTTTGTCAGTTTATCCAGGTCCCATCTCCTTAAATTCCCACCTTTTTGCAGTTTCTTCAGTTTTGAATCTACAGTTCGTAACCAATAGATTGTGGTCAGAGTCCATATCCGCCCCTGGAAATGTCTTACAATTTATAACGTGGTTCCTAAATCTCTGTCTTACCATTATATAATTGATACCTTCTGGTATCTCCAGGATTCTTCCATGTATACAACCTTCTTTTATGATTATGCTCTGTGCAAAATTCTACCAGACGGCTTCCTCTTTCATTTCTCTCCCCCAATCCATATTCACCCACTATGTCTCCTTCTCTCCCTTTTCCTACTCTCGAATTCCAGTCACCCATGACTATTAAATTTTCGTCTCCTTCACTACCTGAATAATTTCTTTTATCTCATCATACATTTCATCAATTTCTTCATCATCTGCAGAGCTAGTTGGCATATAAACTTGTACTACTGCAGTAGGCATGGGCTTCGTGTCTATCTTGGCCACAATAATGCGTTCACTATGCTGTTTGTAGTAGCTTACCCCTACTCCTAGTTTTTTGTTCATTATTAAACCTACTCCTGCATTACCCCTATTTGATTTTGTATTTATAACCCTGTATTCACCTGACCAAAAGTCTTGTTCCTCCTGCCACCGAACTTCACTAATTCCCACTATATCATACTTCAACCTATCCATTTCCCTTTTTAAATTTTCTAACCTACCTGCCCGATTAAGGGATCTGACATTCCACGCTCCGATCCGTAGAACGCCCGTTTTCTTTCTCCTGATAACAACGTCCTCTTGAGTAGTCCACGCCCGGAGATCCGAATGGGGGACTATTTTACCTCCGGAATATTTTACCCACGAGGACGCCATCATCATTTAACCATACAGTAAAGCTGCATGCCCTCGGGAAAAATTACGGCTGTAGTTTCCCCTTGTTTTCAGCCGTTCGCAGTACCAGCACAGCAAGGCCGTTTTGGTTAGTGTTGCAAGGCCAAATCAGTCAATCATCCAACTACTGAAAAGGCTGCTGCCCCTCTTCAGGAACCACACGTTTGTCTGGCCTCTCAACAGATACCCCTCCGTTGTGGTTGCGCATACGGTACGGCCATCTGTATCGCTGACGCACGCAAGCCTCCCCACCAACGGCAAGGTCCATGGTTGATGGGGGTGGAAAAAAAATTGCGATAATTCCTGTAATAAATAAACCAGCGTAATCCCACTAGAACAAATTCTCCACTGTGTATAAAATATCAATTGGGTCACATCATGCTGGGTAATGAAAGTATCACAATTAAAGAATTATATATATATATATATATATATATATATATATATATATATATATATATATATATATATAATTGTAGTACCTTCATTACCCAGCATGTTGTGATCCACGGAATATTTTATATACACTGTAGAATTTGTTCTCGTGGGATTACGCTGGCTTATTTATTACAGGAGTTTATTCAGTAGCCAAAACATGACAATATAACTATTTTAGCAGTTAAAAAAAAACGAATACAATGAATGTAATAGAGCCTACATTGGACAGAAGCACGTTTAAGGGGACCTGTACGTGAAATGACTGAAATTTTCGAAAACATATTTTCGTCACCATCTGAAAAACAGAGTTCTCCCGTTTCGAAAAATTTATTTCTTATCTACGTTTCAATTGTTGATTTGGTCTTAAACGCTCTTTGAACAAATGTCTGCAAACCAGTCTGGCTCATGCGATAGGCAAGGAATATGTCCATAAACGTTTCTTGTCTGCCTCAGTCATGGAAACAATAAAGCCAATATACAGGGACTTTGCAGATACAAGATTACTTAGTAGTTGGCTACATGGCCATACAGCATACCATAATGAGAGTTTCAACAGCTGCGTGTGGCAAAAACGTGATTGTTAGATTGACAGTACTCAGGTGTAATAGATACTGTCATATGTTTCAGTGGTGGTGTATTCAGCAAGAGAAAACTAATGGGAAAATTAGGCATCTAACCAAGAAATAACATGATAGCTGTATTGAATGCCAAAGATTGTCAGCAAGTAGTTGAACCTGAAAGGGTTGCGAAAGTCAACACTAACGGTCCAGAGCAAGGAAAAGATTCCTGAAAAATTCTGCAGAGGATGAAGGAGCAGCTGACCAGCAAGGATGATAATGCTGCTGGAATGTTCTGAAAGAGGCATACTATGAGTCAAAAGAACTGAGAAAAATCTTATCTCATTTTCTCGATACTACTGTTTTAGGACATTAGGTACGTATATCTTCACGATGATTCGAGCTATAATCACCAAATTGCTCCAAAGTGAACCGTCTGTTATACAGAATGTTGTGTTTCGCAAACTATAACATATAATTACGTAGTTTTCCCTGTACAGTTTTGGTTAATGTCATTCAGTGTTGCTACAAAACCGAAACTTCCTTCGCATTGTAGATCAAGAGAACGGGTTATGGAAGCGAGGTGTAGATATGCAGCCCGTTGAACACCAGCTCCCCTTAAAACTAGATATAAAGGGTACATAAACAGAAGCGAAAATAATCTTTCAATTTTCAATATGCACAGCAGAGAATAACACACCGTCCATTGAAAATATCGAGATAAATTTCACTGCTTTGCCGATTTCTTCAAAGGCCAGTTGATGAAATGCTAGAAGAAATGCCTGTAAAAATCTGCATTCACACGACTAAGCTCCCAGAACAAATGTTAAACCAACAAACAGAATCGCATGACAGAAATATCATAGAAAATTTCCATGGCACCTTAATGAGCACATGAAAGGCACTACACCCTGCATTGATCATCAAATACTCGACTGCAAACCATTCGTAGAAACCTTCAAGAGTACCTTAATCAGAATATAAATAACAATCTCTACAGTGAGAATTGTAACAGATGCAGAGTTCATTGAAATAAAAAGCAAACAATATGTTTGCTTTCGAATGGTACTGAAAGGAAATTAAATATTTATAATACAACTGTGATGTGATGGAACATTATCTTACACTGGGCACAGTTATTGATCTTATTACAATCGCAAAGTAAATTGAATACATCAAAGATTATATAAGACATAATAAAATTCGTTTCACCAGCATTTGTCAAAATTGTGATAATATTTACGATAAATGACCCAGCGCGACGTACAATATAGTTCATCGAGGAACTTCTCCATTGTATATAAAATATCGTTGTCACGTGAATCATACCATGCTGGGTAATGAAGGCACAACAATTAAGAAAAATATATATTATTTAGATAAATGGTTAAAATGGCTCTGAGCACTATGGGACTTAACATCTGAGGTCATCAGTATGCTAGAACATAGAGCTACTTAAACCTAACTAACCTAAGGACATCACACACATCCATGCTCGAGGCAGGATTCGAACCGGTGACCGTAGCAGTCACACGGTTCGAGACTGAAGCGCCTAGAACCGCTCGGCCACAGTGGCCGGCTTATTTAGATATGTTTACATAACACAGTAAGGTGTAACTATAATTGTGGCGTACACTCCTGGAAATGGAAAAAAGAACACATTGACACCGGTGTGTCAGACCCACCATACTTGCTACGGACACTGCGAGAGGGCTGTACAAGCAATGATCACACGCACGGCACAGCGGACACACCAGGAACCGCGGTGTTGGCCGTCGAATGGCGCTAGCTGCGCAGCATTTGTGCACCGCCGCCGTCAGTGTCAGCCAGTTTGCCGTGGCATACGGAGCTCCATCGCAGTCTTTAACACTGGTAGCATGCCGCGACAGCGTGGACGTGAACCGTATGTGCAGTTGACGGACTTTGAGCGAGGGCGTATAGTGGGCATGCGGGAGGCCGGGTGGACGTACCGCCGAATTGCTCAACACGTGGGGCGTGAGGTCTCCACAGTAAATCGATGTTGTCGCCAGTGGTCGGCGGAAGGTGCACGTGCCCGCCGACCTGGGACCAGACCGCAGCGACGCACGGATGCACGCGAAGACCGTAGGATCCTACGCAGTGCCGTAGGGGACCGCACCGCCACTTCCCAGCAAATTAGGGACACTGTTGCTCCTGGGGTATCGGCGAGGACCATTCGCAACCGTCTCCATGAAGCTGGGCTACGGTCCCGCACACCGTTAGGCCGTCTTCCGCTCACGCCCCAACATCGTGCAGCCCGCCTCCAGTGGTGTCGCGACAGGCGTGAATGGAGGGACGAATGGAGACGTGTCGTCTTCAGCGATGAGAGTCGCTTCTGCCTTGGTGCCAATGATGGTCGTATGCGTGTTTGGCGCCGTGCAGGTGAGCGCCACAATCAGGACTGCATACGACCGAGGCACACAGGGCCAACACCCGGCATCATGGTGTGGGGAGCGATCTCCTACACTGGCCGTACACCACTGGTGATCGTCGAGGGGACACTGAATAGTGCACGGTACATCCAAACCGTCATCGAACCCATAGTTCTACCATTCCTAGACCGGCAAGGGAACTTGCTGTTCCAACAGGATAATGCACGTCCGCATGTATCCCGTGCCACCCAACGTGCTCTAGAAGGTGTAAGTCAACTACCCTGGCCAGCAAGATCTCCGGATCTGTCCCCCATTGAGCATGTTTGGGACTGGATGAAGCGTCGTCTCATGCGGTCTGCACGTCCAGCACGAACGCTGGTCCAACTGAGGCGCCAGGTGGAAATGGCATGGCAAGCCGTTCCACAGGACTACATCCAGCATATCTACGATCGTCTCCATGGGAGAATAGCAGCCTGCATTGCTGCGAAAGGTGGATATACAATGTACTAGTGCCGACATTGTGCATGCTCTGTTGCCTGTGTCTATGTGCCTGTGGTTCTGTCAGTGTGATCATGTGATGTATCTGACCCCAGGAATGTGTCAATAAAGTTTCCCCTTCCTGGGACAATGAATTCACGGTGTTCTTATTTCAATTTCCAGGAGTGTATTTTAATGCATATCTGAGATACGTGTGGGTGTCATTGAAAAAACAGAACTGTCCGCACAAACACATCCAAAATAATGAAATGTGCGTATGACATTGTCGGCCGGGAGTCCTAATGCGGGGGAGTTAGGCCGCCATATTGCAAGTCCTTTTTAGTTGACGCCACTTCGGCGACTTGCGAGTCAATGATGATGAAGGACACACAACACACAGTCAGCTTCAGGCAGAGAAAATCCCTGACCCCGCCAACAATCAAACCCCGGACCTCGTGCGCGGGAACCGAGAACGCTACCGCAAGACCACGAGCTGTGGACACATCCTAAATACAAAACACGTAAGTACTCTAGTTACCATATGAACCCCATTATTACTGATAGGCTACATTTATTATCCAGATTCGACACATCGACTCCTTACAAATTTTATTCTCTGTAACAGGTTACATCAGAAAATAGGCGAAGCCCGAAACTAGTCAGCCAACACTAAATAACTAACAGCTCTGATGTAAACTTTTAAAACTGTATTTTAAAAATGAATTTTCAGCTATTGAAAGAGGAATATCAGACCTCTGTATCAACACCCACTAGTCGAAAACCGAACGGTTGCAACTCTTAAATAGTAGATAATAGTGGTATTGGTTTTACCAATTTTCGGACGAATTACTTTTAAACGATATATTCGAAATCGGATTTTAGCATTCTGGAAAAGATATGTTCCCCGTATCAGTCAACAAGCGAAAGTTTCGGAAGCAGTTCGCGTGCTGTAGAAAAGAACGCATCCACGATGCCCTGTTTCTTTTGTTCTTGCTAATTTTTTTCCTTGTAGAATGCAAATGGAGGAGATCTCCACTCACGTCCAGTATCTTGTTTCCGTTCATTATGCGACCATAGCGTTGTTGATGTAACTCATTTGGCCCGGAAATGTTTTGCCGCAAGCATTGCCGGGCAACAGAGCCCGGCAATTTGCCGTACATTGGTTGTTATTCGTGTGGCCGGGATATTGCCAGACAACATTGCTGGCCTATATTGTCAGCAATAGCCAATTTTTACAGTCCGTGTAAAGTACTTTAACGAGGTTTACAGGTGAAGGGGAGTAGTAATGATCGAATAATTTTCGTAATGCCACATTATTTGTTATGTGAAGTTATCAGTTTTTCTGTTGGGTTATTTTTACTGAGTGCTATATCTTCGAAAACAGAAAAACTAATTTACAAACACAATTTAAAGATATAGCCACTTCTACTTCACAAAGAATACTTTAAAATAAACAGAAAGTAAAACATGGTCCACAGCCGTGGATCAGCATATGGTACATGTAATGTACCTAACACGCATTGTCATACTAACTAAAAGTCCAGGGTTAGTCACGAATATAGGTGAAATTAGCTGTACACGGTTTCTCACGTCACACCTAGCTCTACATACGGTCAGGCCTTGTACAGGGCGTCTTCGTCTTCGCACATTATGTACTTTACTTTTTTTCATGAATTTGACCAGCTATGGACCGCATACAATTTAAGACTTATGGTTTTTCATTTTATTCCTTTCTTCCCAGTACTCCTTCCTTTTCTCTACAACTGCTCGTCTTTGCTCAACTGTCCACACTCTCTTGGGACAAGTTTTTGGCTCATCTTCTTCATAGTTTGCGTTTCCTATCAGTAGCCTGAAGTGATACCTGTCACGTATTATTTCTTCTGTAACACCTATTTTGTTGGCATCTTTCTTTACTGCTTCTATCCATCCTACGGTATTCTTCAGCTTAATAATGTAATTAAAAAATCTACTTCGTAATCCGTGTTTCTTCCATTCTTTTTAAATGTCCATAAAATTTTAGCCGTCTCCTCCTCATTGTATCCGTGATCTATCCTGAATTTTTGTATAGATCTTTATTTCTCCTTTTCATCCTCATATTTTCATTGTTTTTCTCAGGACCTAGAATTTTTCTTTGTGTTTTTCTCTCTCTTTTTTCTAGTTTTCTTAATTCACCTTTCGGTACTTTACATTCCATGTACGTGATATACCATCCGTAGTTATGAGCCATGTTATGTGTATTTTAAAGTACGCTTTTGATAAATAGAAGAGTTACGATTTTTAAATTACATGTTTGTAATTTTATGTATATGTTTTACATTGTTTCTGGACATAGACGACATTGGCCGATACAGGACATATGTGAAAATTTTGTGACTGCGTCACAGAGAAAATATAAAAAATATCACGCAGTCAATCATGGTACTCCATACATGAAACATCGTTTCTTATAGGAAGTGATAATACTGTGTCTATGGATTTTTCGTAATAAACAGACTCCCATCACACTTCATCCAGGCTTTGGCTTGGCTAAATGGCAAGACTAACAGTCATTTAGGCATGTTTAAAATCAGTTTTCTGAATTTTTCATATTTTTAATTTTTTTGTATTTAATTTTTTTAAATTTTATATGTTATTTATAAATTTGTAAGTTAGTATGAATATTTACATTTTTTACTGTCTTTTCATATATATCGTCCAACATTAACATATGGCTTCATTCAAATTTTTGGACATAAGAGATTGCTTTCAAACAAGCTCTGATGTCACCACCTTCTTCATACTTCCCTACTGTCTTTTCCAGCCTTTCATCAAGTCTCGTGTAAGTTATTTTCTTTCATTTGCCTTCTATACTTAATTCTGACCTCATTAGAGCACATTCCGAGTTCTCTGCTCCTGTATTCATACACTCGATCACGTCTTTAGTTTTAGGATTCGGTTTTCCGAGAAGATTATTAATTTTGTTGTGCCAACCGTCTACAGCGTTAGTGATAATGTCTCCGTCCGTAGCAGTTCCAGACTGATCGGGTTTTCATCATTTTCCAACCACCTGTCTACAAAATAGCTGGAAAACTGAGCAACCATGGCGATATACGGTGCTTATGAATGCATCACAAACCAGCCATCGCAGACATCCTCAGGTCGAAGGATCGCCACAGCAGCACACATGCGAATTTGCAGCCTTAGTTCTTCGTTTTCTGTGTATTCACAAGTACGTCCCAAGTCATACACTTTCATCCAGAAAGATTTCTTCATATGGAAATGGCAGGCATGCACTTGAACCGACGGGATTACGACTTTTAGCGCAGAAATCGCAGCTGATTCAAAATCAACGGTGACGATATTAGGTTTCCATTGTGGCACACTATCCAGAACATTACGGGAAAGACGGGTATATGTTTCTGTTCTTTTGTTTGGTAAGAATGCAAAAGTCATTCGATAGATGTTTGTTTCTTACTTTGAACTTCCGAAGTCTGCATGAACAGCGTATATTTTTGAAAATTACTTGCTACAGCATTTGAGGATCCCATCGATAAAAAGTGTTGTTTAGTCTTTAGAGCCTCCCTTCCTGCTTTTTCTGCTAAAAACTGTGGTCCTGTCTCCAAAGCTGTCATTACTTAAGAGAAAACTGCTGCCGTTATTCATGGTTAGTAACTCTGCTGGAATATCAATTTCTTCTCGCGTTTATGGCTCTTTATAATTGCCATGTGATTTGGCCAAGTCATCTGGTGCAGAACATCGATGCTCGTTTCAACTAAGCACAATACAGTGTTTAGTTCGAAGCATTCCTCGGCAATATGTTGTTCTATGTTCCGAACAGCGCCATATCACGGTCCCATCTGCTTTGGTTCCTTTTACGACCTACGTGTGACCATTATAGTGGGCACATAGTTTACATTGGGTGGTTGTTGACAGTTCCATATCGAGCGTATAAGCACACATAGACACGAGGCCAACGAGATGAACACTCCGGAAGTTAGACACACACTGACAATGACTAGCTAGGCCAGGGGCGGGCAGGAATCCTGCACATGTGCGGTGCACTTGCAGGCGTCCAGTTAACAGGTGTTCCGCGTGCACAGAGGGGCAAGCTGGCCACCCGCTTATCTCCCATCCCCACCATACCTTCTGTCCGCTCCTTCCTCTGTAATGCGTTTTGTTTCCTAGCTTGCTTTATTGAGTGAATGAATAAGGTTAGTAGGAGTGCTTGAAAGAAATCATGGTTTGAAAGAGTACCTATTACCTACGATACATTTTATTTAATTATCACAGGTGGAGTTTACAATACGTTTAATATCTGGAACAAAATTTCTACATACAGACAAGCACAAACAGTTACATAAATTTTCATCACTGACGTTTGCTCTTAACCGAGACTTATTAATTCAGCAAATGGTTTTCCAGCTCTCGCTATATTAAGCGCAGTCTTATAACTCGCACATACCGCTGGGCTATTATTGTTGTCGTGCTGAAAACTTGAAAACAGTGCTCCATAAAATGTTAAATCAGTTAGATGAGAGACATGACGAAAGAAAGTCGCAGATCTCTCGTGACAACAGCAACTACGTCAAATTCAAATGGCTCTGAGCACTATGGGACTTAACTGCTGTGGTCATCAGTCCCCTAGAACTTAGAACTACTTAAACCTAACGAACCTAAGGACATCACACACATCCATGCCCGAGGCAGGATTCGAACCTGCGACCATAGCGGTCGCGCGGTCCAGACTGTAGTGCCTAGAACCGCTCGGCCACTAAGGCCGGCCAACAACGACAGATTCATCTGGTATCGTCAGATCGCTCTTCTTAAGCTCAGTCAATTCCCCATCCGCTCAGAATCCGACAATAAATTGTACTCGTCCTTGCGAAATTTATTACAATGGCCTTCAATACTAAACTTCCGCTGACCAGCGAGAATACTGCCACATATTAAACATTTCGAATTTTCGCGTTTTTGCACAAAGAAAAAATGATTCTCGCAATACTTTTTAAAAGATAGCAAATCTCCACTTCTCCGTTTCTTGAAATACTACGTTCACTACATAGTGCTCGCTTCGCATCAACGTCCGCAGCTTAGCCTGGCACTACACTGCCGCAACCTGTCGGCTGTCGCCACAGCCCCGGTCTACGCCTGCACGCGAGCAGCACACGTGCAGCGCTGTGCGCTCATGAGCCGCGTGCAACGTTTGCCCGCCCCTGAGCTAGGCGGTCAGCCGCTTGAGTGGACTTCCCAAGTGTAGGTAGGCCGTAGTGTACAGGGACCGTTTCCGGTGGTTGACAACTCCCGGGGGCACAGATGGGCTCTGCCCTTGAGCAGGTAGCTTCCAGCAAAACTGGATGCGAATTTCGGAGATACCTGGCTGGGTGCGATTTTCATTGGGTGCGATTTTCACATATCCCATAAAGATTTCCTTCCAGCAAGCTGGATGGGAACTGAGCGATAGGCCTCCATTGACGCTATCCTGGTGTAGCTTTTCCTTCTCCACCGCATCCTACGTCACTCTCCTCCTCTTGAGGTCTTCATTAACCTGGCGTGCCCATCTCTTCCTAGGCCACCGTTTTGGTCTATTTCCTAGTGCCACCATCTCCAAACATTGACGTTGAGCTCCAATCGGGTGCATTCGCCTCACACGAACTAAACATTTAAATCTCGCAGCGCTCATAGATAGTGTCTTAGTGTTACTGAACGTTTTGGACAAGTTTCGTTAAAATATTCTTTCACCGCAAGCCGAACAGGATAAGTGAGCAACACTGCGTGTTTCATTAGTATTATCTGCTGTCGGTTTGAAGCCGTCCCTTAGATCGACGTTTGGTTCTGCAGCACCACTGTGGGTTGGCTGGAGCAGCCTGTGGACACTACGACCTGTCCTTGAAGTTCTTCATATTGCCTGGGCAGATAAGATCTGCCAGTATTTCTGAAGATGTTTGTCGGCTCGTGATCCTTTACTGCTTTCGGGACTGGTTCTGAGTGATCCTGGTAAATTTTCTAAATATTCTCTTTTAACGCTGTTAAGCAATCTGTATGGTCATCACTTTTATACCACACCGAGATTGTAATCGAAGGAGGTCATTCCACACTTCAATTTTAACTGGTTTTTCGTTTCATGTTGTGAAGAGTCTGCATTACCTACCGTTAAATCGTTGGCAAGGAGCTAAACGTAGCAGTGACATGTTCGCTCTGTGGCACCATGCTATGCAAATAGCCAGAAAGGAATTCATAAAGAAAAATCATCTGTAGCACCAGTCTATTTATTTGTGTTTTTAATCGTCGATCTCCTTCCGTAATACGATAAACATTATTCGTTGTTAGTTTTAGTTGTTGCTGTTATTATTAAAAATCGTTCACTCGCAGGAGCCGGCCGTTGTGGTCGAGCGGTTCTAGGCGCTTCACTGTGGAACCGCGCGACCGCTACGTTCGTAGGTTCGAATCCTGCCTCGGGTATGTATGTGTGTGACGTCCTTAGGTTAGTTAGGTTTCAGTAGTTCTAAGTACTAGGGGACTGATGACCTCAGATGTTAAGTCCCATAGTGCTCAGAGCCATTTGAACCATTTTTCAGTGTTTCACTTACGACATACGATTTCGAATACAATTCGTAAGCAGTCTGGCAACTCTGTGACAGTGCATTTGTTTCCACTTGTGGTCCTCAATTGTTCTGCAAGTTTCACTTGTCATTCCCTTTCCACTTCGATGACTTATTCTACCTAATCCTCATATAAGACGAGACACTGAGAGAGAAAATTTAATTTTTCGACTCCAGGAATGTTGTACCCACATAAGTGGCAACTAGTCTTACCTTTAACGTTGCGTCGTTCGCCTCGGTAACTGCGCTCTTGCCGTGGCTGCTTGCTGATAGAAGGGGTCCGGGTTCCATTCCAGGCCGGGTCGGAGATTTTGGAGATGTTCTCCCCTCGGAACTGGGTCTCGTGTTGTTCTTACGTTTGTATCGTCGTAAGTGACTGCACTCTTGAGCTGGCTGTGTGGGCACGTCCAGAAAGCCAATAAATTAAAAAAAAAAAAGATTAAGAAAACAGAGAGAAAAGAAAGCGTTCCGTCATGAGCCGCAGAAACCTCCGTTTTATACCATGAGGAAGATTGTTGCCAGCAGCGTCTCATTATCTCAATAGTTCTGCACGTATCTTGCGATGCAGTGGCGGTGTGAACTGTCATTCCTAACTGCAGCGCAGACCAGTACACTCTAGTTCATTATTATCCGTTTCGTTCAGTGGAGCTGAAAATTGTTAGAAGAAAGTTTTTGGCAAATTGGAAAGGGAATGACAAGTGAAATTATCAGAACAATTCAGGACTAAAAGTGGAATCAAATGCACTGTCACAGAGTGGCTAGAAGATTTACGACTTGTATTCGAAATCTAATGTCGTAAATGAAACATGCAATGGGCTAGCCGGAATTTCCATATCATTTCACGTTGATGTTTAAATACGATGGCGTGCTGTTATGCCTCCAAATTGTGTACGTGAAAAGCTTAAAGCTTTTTAAATAAAACAGACTTAATTAACATTCTACACCTTTATTCTTCATGTCTACATATTTGCAGCCCTCTGCCACTAGGATTGTGTATAAGGTAACTCCCTCAGTGTGTGAGAAACTGCTGCAACTGAGTTCCGAATTCGAAGGTTCTTTCACACATGGAGCACCATTCCCTTTAGCATGATAACGGCAGACCACAGCGAGGGTAAAATATGATAGTATACATGTGATGTGTTACGACTGTGAAAGGAACCCGTGACCACTGGACACAGTGCCACAAGTTCATCCAAAAATCGTAACACAACACACACACAAATGTCATATTAACAAATGTAAATCCACCTGATGATGGAGACTTAAAGCTTTGAAACGCGTCGTAAAGATAAGTAAACAGTGACTAGTAACAGTAAAATTGTTGTTTCATTTAATGTCAATAATAGTCACGGTAAAGTCGAACCTAAAATGTTCGCATTTAAAGATAATAAAGTTGCTTGAGACAGTTAGGCCCATATCCACGAATCAGAACGGTTTTAGTAAGCATTGCTCGTGTGAAACACGAATTGCCCTTTTCTCACATGATATCCTGCGTACTACAGATGAAGGGCAAGAGACAAATTTCATATTCCTAGTTTTCTCGAAAATCATCTGACACCGTGCCCCACTGAAGACCGTTAACGAAGGTACTAGCGTGAGGTGTAGGTTCCAAGATCTGTGAGTGGCTCGAAGATTTCTTAAGTAACAAAATCTAGTATGTAGCCCTCCTCGGCGAGTGTTCATCAAAGACGAGGGTATCATTAGGAGTGTTTCGGAAAGTGTGATAGGACAGCTGCTATTTTTTATATATAAAAATGGTCTGAACGACAGGGTAAACAGCTGTCTGCGGCTCTCCGCCGATGATGCCGTGGGGTACGGGAGGTGTCGTCGTTGAGTGACTGTAGGAGGATACAAGACGAGTTACCCAAATTTCTAGACGGCGTGATGAGCTCTAAAAAAAAGGGCAGGTTAATGCAGGCGAGCAAGAGAAACAAACCAGCAAACCCGTAATCGCCTGCAGCATTAGTCGTGAGCTGCTTGGCATAATCACGTCTATTAAACATCTAGACGTAACGTTGCAAAGTTATATGAAAGGGAACGAGCATGTAAGGAAAGCGAAAGGTTGACTTCTGTTTTCTGGGTTAATTTTACGTAAGTGTGAGTCATCTGTAAAGGAGACCGCGTATGGGACGCTAGTACGACCCATTCTTGAATACTGCTCGGGTATTTGGGATGCACAGTAGGTAGGATTAAATGAAGACATCGAAGCAACTCAGAAGCGAGCTGCTGGATTTGTTACCGGTGGGTTCGAACAACACGCAAATGTTACGAAGAGGCTTCAGGAACTCAAACGGGAATCCCAGGAGGGAAGGCGATGTTCTTTTCGAGGAACACTACTGAGTAAATTCAGAGGACCGGAACCTGAGGGTGAATGCAGAACGGTTCGCGATTCTGCTGCCGGCAACGTAAGTCTGACGGAAGGATCATGAGGATAAGAAAAATTAGGTCTCATACGGGGCGTATAGATGGACGTGTTTCAACTCGCTCTATTTGTGAGCAGATACGCCAGTAATGACTAGCAGTAGTATTAGTAAAGGGTTCCGTCCGTCACGCAGCATACAATGGCTCCTGCAGTATTTATGTAGACGTAGACGCTGATGTAGAAAAACTTATGCAATTTCTTTTGCAAGTTACTTGACATGACGACAATCTAACGTAAAGATAATCTGGTAGGAAAGTGAAGCGTGAGATATCGTTGACAATTTTTTTGTCGCATCTCAGACGTCTTCACCGATTCTCCCAAAGATATTCACTGTCGAGAGTTGGATTTATTCGGAGGAGCCGCGGTGGTCTAGTGGTTCTAGGCGCGCAGTCCGGAACCGCGCGACTGCTACGGTCGCAGGTTCGAATCCTGCCTCGGGCATGGATGTGTGTGATGTCCTTAGGTTAGTTAGGCTTAAGTAGTTCTAAGTTCTAGGGGACTGATGACCACAGTATTTAAGTCCCATAGTGCTCAGAGCCATTTGAACCATTTATTCGGAGGAGTAAGGGTCCAACGGGCAGAGAGGTCAGTTAGTATTGTTGGTTGGAGAGTGCAGCGGGAGAGGAGCGTGGAGTAGACCTCCATTCGAGGCGAACGAGTCGGGGCAGTGTTTCAGCCTCTGAGCGGGTGTCGACACCGGTTCCGTTGGGCACCAAGTAACGCATACGGACTGAGGGTCGCCATGGTGGATGAAGAAGATAAGAAGTTGCTGTCGACCACAATGGACAGATTTACGGTACGTCGACCTTGGAGATTTTGAGAAATTTTGGCCATTGGAGCAGGGGGTTCCGTTAAAGGAAGTGTTCATGTTGATAAGGTTGGTATAACTGTGTTACGAACTTGATGTCGTTAGAGACGTGCCGGAATATGAGAGAGCCGTTGGCCTAAAGACTCATGATAAGAGGTTTCCAAGGGACTACTGCGTTCATTTACACAACCTACAATCTAATGGCAGTCTGCGGTTATGCGAACTGACTTGTACCTTGTTGTTGTTTTGCCCAGAAAGAAGCGACATGAGTAATTTTGAGAACTGACTAGTCGAAGCAGTGAGTAACTGTAAGTAATTATTTGTTCGTATGTACTTGTTATTTGATTCACTGTGGATCAATTATTCTGCATTAATTAGCGTATTCAAATAAACCTAGCCTATTTCACTATTTTTTCTTATTTATCCGTCAGTTAAAATTTCTTGTAATTTTAGAAGGTTAAATCTTTTTGTACTGTTTGTAAAACTTCAGCGAAGAAAGTGTTAACGGGCATTACGAATAATTATTAATACTTTTACACTGATGGAGCAGTAGTTCATATTTGTACCTGTACAAAATTTTTAAAGTGTCTCGAGATTAATTATTAACTTCTAGAAGTTTTTTAACGGTTGGTTGCATAACAGGGGCCGTTAAAGACAGAAGAAGATCAAAAGTCAGGACAAGTGATCAGAACTTGAAATCAGTTATTGCTAAAGGACTTCAATAAAAGCTGTCATTGATCAGGTACACAGTCGAGATCCAGATTCTGATGGTCATCAGGATAATGCATCTCTGTTTTCTAACACACAGGGGAACCTGCAGTGAATAATTGGACGATACAGACTCAAAATTTGCTGATTTCCTTACCGATCACGATGGAATTCAATGTAGTGAATACCGTCGCCATTGAGCAGAATACAAGGGCACAGCATCATGAAAATTAAGCTTTGTCTAGTAAGAGGCAGTGTAACTAAACAAAAAGGAAAATCCACTCACAATAAAGGCTTCCATGACCTGAGAGCTTTCATAACCATCATTTTCACCTGAAAGACAATTTGACACATCAGTTCATCAGGTGGGCCAAAAGCACAAGTATGAGATGTTGCTAAGTCTCTGCAGTACCATTGCAAATCAGAGACCTAAAAGAAACACTACTCTCCACTGAATGCACATCAGGAGTTGAGTGTCTTGCACAGAAGGCAAGTAAATAGACCTGGGAGAGACAGTCATGAAGAAGGTACTTTGTGTTATGGACAAACTTTGCTTTATCTAAGTAGTCAATGAGATGAAGATTGCGGTAACTGGAAAATCATCAAAAGGAATATGATTCGTGTGCCGACGTCTACAACACACAAAAGCGATCATGTTGAAAATGCATAACAAGTATATATATACAGAAACCACAGTGAAATTATCTGTGTAGAATGTCAGTTTTAATTACTAAATGATCTGCTGTGGATCAATAAAACTGACAAACAGTTGTTCAACTCTGGAAAATTGTAACAAACTATAGTACTGGACTTTATATAATACTAAAATATAAGTCACAGTATCATAATAAACCCATTCAAAGTTTTATATGTTCTTTAATACCAACTTTTAGTACTTATTTTAAGATTGGAGTCTTACAGACTCCTCTCATGCATTTTTGCTAATCCAGCCATTCATGCATCCAAGAATTAAAGTATGTGAATACTAATTTTATGTACGATAACCAGATACCTTACTAGAGCTTGGTTTGATTATCCAGCTAGTCTGGATTTTGTGTGATGGGTTACTGTGTATCAATAAAGCGTTAAAATTCTTTTGGCTTTCACTATACCACCAGTTCGTTCTACTCACCACAAATATATGTCTCATCCAGTTAATAAATATTGGCATTGGTTAAGTTACGAATTCAAGCTGCTCACTTAAAACAATCCTACACAAAGAGCCTGGTCGTTCTCAAAGCGTTCCTAAGGCGAAACTCGAGGCTTCTGTTATCGATATCGCCTAGAAACTCTGCTATGGGGAATCCATCTGAGTATATTTTGACAAAGAAATAGCGAGGGGCTTCAGTAAGTAATGGAGCACATTATTTTTCTCCGACAGCTTCGGCTGAAAAAATGTGGAACTTGTTGTGGTATATCCTGTAGTATTCCCACTCCATCTCCTATAGCTTAATAAATTTTCGATAGGCGGCGGTGTTGTGCTATGTAGAAATGAAAATGGCGTCTATAAAGGATGTGCGTTTCAAGCACAGAGCTACCATAGAGTTCTTTTTGCGGAAAGGCAGTGCATTGCAGATATTCATAGGCGCCTGCAGAATGCCTTTGGAGATCTGGCGACGAACAAATGCACGAAGGGTCGTTGGCCGAGATGTCTGTCATCAGCACAAGATGGCCTCACAAACAAATCCGTTTCCTCGCGAGCCGGCCGACAGCACAAAGTTGTGACCCATGCAATATTGCGATGAGCGACTAGTATGTTCGTCGCCAAAAGAGTAGAGGCGAACTTCTTATTCTCTGTGACAATGCTAGGTTCGCACAAGTCTATGGACCCGAGAGGAAATCACAAAACTTCATTGGACTGCTATTCCTCAGCCACCTTACAGCCCGGATCTCGCACCTTACGACTTCCATCTGTCTGGCCCAGTGAAGGGTGAATTCCGCGGGAAGCAGTGCGTGGTTGATTGCGAGGTTATTGATGCCGCGAGACGCTGATTCCGACGTCGACCAGTAGCGTGGTACCATGCAAACATACAGGCTCTCCTACCAAGGTGGCGTAGGTTTTTGTAGCCAAAAGAGTGGGCAATAGTATGGTGTATTGGATTACTGAACAAAACCAACCTGATTTCAGAAAAAAATTTCTAGCGCTACTTGTTGAATGCTATCACATGGTATACTGGGAACCTTAACCGAAGTTTTCGACATGAAGCCACGACTAACTGGTATCAAAAGTTCTGGGAGCATATCTTACATCGACCACATTTACTTCAGTACAACACTACTTATCGTACAAATATCTTCCGAAGGGACTTCCTGTCGTTGATATTTTAATTCAATGTTCACACTTATCTAGTACTTCATTTCGTGTTACTGTCAATCCTACTTTCTATCCTATTTATAACTAGTTACTTCGCTACCCAACTGGAAAACTGCTTTTTGTGTCTCGCATCCTGATCTAATTCTGCGGCATCGCCTGATTTACTTTGACTGTACTACAGGGTCCTTGATTCTTCTTGGAATCTCTTTTCCATACACTATCTATTCAGTTCGACGGCTTTGTTCTATCTTTCCAAAACTCTCCTCTGACTCTTTTACTGCTTGCTCTTTCTCTTTGCGGTCAAACCTATCGCTTCCTATTCAGTCTTTCCAGTCTTACAACTCAAGTCTGGTTTCTGCACAAGTTGTAGATGGCTTTTCGATGCCATTTATTTCTGATTCATAATTACTGATTAATAATTTCAATACGTGTTTTATAGTCGCATTGTCAAAATCTATCTTTATCTCCAATAAATACAAGAAACGAAGGTTTCTTTCTATTCAACTAAACTTGTAAGGTAAGTCGGTCACGTGAGACACGTCGACTAAAAACGCATCCTGCACAACATTTCAACTCAATGTCAGGCGATGTTATATGGGAATATACAAGATTTTGTTCGCCGATTTTTGACTAGAAATGAAATCTGGGTCCATCACTACACATCAGAGTCAAAACGGTAACCAAATCAATGGCCGAAGGCTGGTGAAACTGCGCCGAAGAAGGCAAAGACAGTTTGCTCACTTGGTAAGGTGATGGCCATTGTTTTTTGGGATCCCCAAGGAATAAACTTCATTGATTAATTGTAAAATGGCTGAACCTTAACTAGACCCTATTATGCTTCATTGTTTCATTATTTGCAACTTACGTTGGTTGAAAAAAGACCGAGGTTTGCAAGCAGAAAAGTGCTCTTTCACCAGGATAATCCACCATCCCACACGTCAGCGATAACAGTAATTAAAGTCCATAATATGGTTCTGAATTCATTCCTTAATCACCCTATTCACCAGACTTAGCCCAAAGTGACTTCTTTCTGTTTGCTAACTTCAAACTTTGGTTTGCTGAAAAGGAACTTTGATCAAATGAGGAAGTGATAGTTGCAGTCAACGAGTATTTTGCAGAGTTTCACATAACCTATTTTTCTGTTGGGATGAAAAAGCTGGAAAATCGCTGAACCACGTGATATCCTTAAAAGAAGACTAATCGGGAAGGAGGGTTCGTAGTTCACGAAAAATTATTTCATCTTGCTTTTTACCAGACTTATAAATTACTCTCGCAATCCTACACAAAACTGGTTTTCAGATTTAAGTTCTTCATAAGTACGTAACTTCTGGCATCTTTTAGTTTCGCTTAGTTCTTTTGCTAGTTTTTATGTAGTTCTTAAATATACAGATCATATGGGCACCTCTTCACGGCGTTGCTTCACACGTTGTTGAACCAGTGACGTATTCAACGGTCGACGGCTATGCTATAGAGACATTCCATTCCTGCCTGGCCTCGTCTTCTTCAGAGCTGTTCGCCGACAACTTGTGTGACGATACGACCAGTTTGCGCAGCTAGCAGCCCGCTGCAGTGAACTGCCCTCCGTGACATCCGCGCAGAAAAAACTTCCGCCAGATACACTTTTAATTGGCAATTTATTACTGCAGCGCACTGACTCCCGACAGCGGACCACCGCCGCCTCTGGCACGCCGAAACTTCTCGTAACAGTTTAAATTATGCTGCAAGAATATTGCTAAGTTTCGCCAATTTGCGACGAACTCGCAATTCTGAAAAGCCATTCAAAATATTTACATGGTCGTCTCTTCTGCTCGTTAAGAATCAAGCACACACTGATACACTTACGACACTGAGAGACCTCGTCAAATAAAATGGCAAGAAAACAAGGATAAGTCACAGAGAGTTTTACTGGCATGACCTAATTTATCCACATCGCGAGGTTTACATCTGTATTTACATTCGTACTCTACAGAACACGGTGAAGTACTTGTCAAAGTGTACGCCCCCTTGTACTAGTCATTAGAGCTTTTTATACGTTCCATTCAAGTATGGTGCGCGGCAAGAATGGCTCTTTAAATGCCTCTATGTGTGCTGCAATTAATCTAACCGTGTCTTTATGATCCCTAGGGGACCGATAGGTACGCCGTTGTGTTATAATCTTACAATTAGTCATAATTTATTGTCAACTATGGATTTGACATTCAGGGAAAGGAGAAACAACAATGGACTAAAGGAAGTAGAGGCAGTGAACCCCAAGAAGTAATTAGATGGGAAGAGAATATAGAATGGCTATACGCTGCAGACAGCCGACCAAGTGAAGAAAACCTGGGATAGAAGAAGAAGATAAAGTTGCAGATGATGACAAAGGAAATGCAATACTAACTAGTGAGATTGAAGAATCTATGAAGGAGAAGAAAAATGGAAAGACAATGGGAACTGAAGAGGTTCCTGCGGAGCTGTTAAAGTCATTGGAGAAAGAAGGGAATAAGGAGTTGACTGAATTGTGTAATTAAATGTGCATGACAGGAAAATGGCCAAAGAACTTTACAGAAAGTATCTTAGTACGTATAGAAATGAAAAAGAACAGCAAAAAGTGCGAGGAACGTAGAAAAGTGAGCCTGATATGGCATACAGCCAAAGTCTTGCTGAGGACACTCAACAGGAGACTACATGGAAAGCTGAACTGCGTAATAGGAGATGAACAATTTGGTTTCAGGCGAGGAGTGGAAACTAGAGATGCCATTGGGCTACTGAGAGTGATAGGGGAGAGGTACATGGAGAAGAAAAGGAAGGTGCATGCTGTGTTCATTGATCCTGACAAGGCTTTTAACTGTGTCAGATGGGACAAACTGATGGAAACCCTAAGGAAACGTGGAGTTGGCTGGAGGGATAGATGGCTAAATAGAGCAAGAGTAAGAATAGGTGTGATGAGTGAACAAATAGAACTGGGAAGAGGTGTAAGACAAGGTTGTTATTTATCACCAACACTGTTCAATATAAAACTGGAGGAAATTATTAGTCAAAGTTTTGATGGAAGGAGAGGAGCTTGTATAGGGGGTTGGAGAGTGGAGTGTATAAGATTTGCAGACGACATGGTTCTGATGGCAGAAGAGAGATGTGCAAAAGAGATGGAACAAATGTTAGATGATCTAAACACAACATTAGAAGAATATGGAATGAAGATTTACAAGAAGAAAATGAAAAGCATGGTAACTGGAGGAAGCGGGAGAAAATGCTGTATGAAAATAGGGGGACAGGAAATTCAGCAAGTGAATAACTTCAATTACTTGGTAAGTGTAATAATGGATGATAACGCATTACTCAACAGAAATTAGGAAAAGAATTGCAATGGCAAAAGAAGGATTCAAGAGGAAACAGAAATTACTTTGTGGAAAATTAAACAAAGATCTGAGGAAAAGACTTGCCAAATGTTACTTCTGGAACGTTGCATTATATGGTGCGGGGACCTGGACATAGATTGGACAAGACAAAAAACTAGTTTCCAAGCATATCTTTTGCATTAACATATTCCTAATGAAGATAAATGGAATTATGTAATCAACGGTATCCATTCTAACGCCAATTACTTCTATTAATTACGCTTCTATGGTATATAGTTCAGCTAAAGAAATTGGCCATTGTTGGCAAAACTAAATATTTTCAGTAGAACATGTTTAACATATAGATCTCCATGTATAGTTAATATAAGCGTAAGAGGGTATTCCTCCCACCACCGTTAACCAAGGACCTTGCCGTTAGTGGAGCGGCCAGCGTACCTCAGCGATACGGATAATCATACCGTAGGTCCAACTACAATGGACAGATATCTGTATAGAGGCCAGACAAACGTGTGGTTCCTGGAAAAGGATCATCAGCCTTTTTCAGGAGTAGCAAGGGCGACAGTCAGGATGTCTCACTGAGTTGGCCATGTAATATCCACCGAAACGGCCTTGCTGTGCTGGAACTGCTCTACCGTGTGACCATAAAGTAGGATATAATTTGAACATCAACTAAAGAAAAACAGGGGTAATGCAATGTAGCCGAATTAAATCAAGTGATTCTCAGGAAATTAGATTAGGACACAAGACACTAAAAGCAGTACAAAAGTATTGCTATTGGGGCAGCGAAGTAACTGATGGTGGCCAAGTAGAGAGGATATTAAAAGTAGACTAGCAGTGACAAGGGAAGCGTTACTGAAGAAGAGAAATTTTTTTAACATCGAATATAGAGTTAAACCTTTTCTGAAAATATTTGTATGGAATTTGTCCATGTGTGAAAGTTAAACGTGGATAATAAATAGTTCAGACAAGAGGGGAATAGTAGCTTTTGAATTGGGGTTCTACAGATGAATCAGGTTGTAGGTCAGGTAACTATTGAAGAGATAATGAAGGGAACTGTGGAGAAAAGAAATATATGTCACAACGAGACTAGAACAAGGAATCGGTTGATAGGACACATTCTAGACATCAAGGGATCACCAATTTAGTATTGGAAGGAGAAGTGCATATACGTATGTGTATGGGGTCGGGGGGAGGGGGATCGTTGATGGAGACAAAGAGATGAATATAGTAAGCGGATTCAGAAGGACGGCAGTTGCAGTAGTTATTCGGAGATAGAGAAGCTTGCATAGGGTAGATTAGCGTGGAGTGGTGCATTAAACCAGTCTTCGGGCTGAAGAACACAACAGCAACACGAAAGGGCGATCAAAAGTTTCCATTTGAGGGCTTTGCTGCAACGTGTGTGCAACGTAGCGCGACTGTGATACGGGTATGCCACCATTGAGATGTTGGCAAGGGATTAGTGTGGCATTCGTGTGTTTCTGACGTGCTTGTGGTAAACGTGGAGGCGTTAACTATGGAGGTGTTATTAACACGTGTGTCGAAACAATACCTACATGCTGTTTTTCTTTCGACTCAAGACGCTGGGCGATCCGGGAGGCCAGGCTAGCAAAGGATCTCGACTTCAGCTTTGATAGCGTGCTACACATTATCTCGCAAGAGTTAGGTAACCGCAAAAGTTGCAGCCGGTGGATACTCCGAGCGTTGAAAGCCGAACACAAAGTAAATCGGATGCCTGTTTGTCTGTAGCACCTGATACATTTGGATGTGGAAAGCAACACGTTCCTTGAGCGCATAGCTGCAGGCTACGAAAGCTGGTGACACCACTGAGAGCGCAGAAGTTATACGAACTCAAGTCGGAGGATGTGAGGTTGCGGACTTCCACATGCAGCAGGACGCGGTGTTCTACCGAATGGGTAACTTCAACCTGTATCGCTGGGATGGCTGCCTCAGTGCTCACGGTGAATTCTGATTTTGTCTGATTGTCATACCAAATCTGGACTGTATGGCCCTCGAACGGAAAAATTTTGATCACCCCTTATACCGTATATCTCAGATATAATCGTACCAGGAGAATGGAGTGGATAGTATTTAGAGAAGAGCTTATGACGAGCACATCAACAAAACTAAAAATGGCTAGTGGAGTGTAGTCGAAGTAAATCAGATGATGTTTACACAATTAGATTAGGAAATGCTTCACTAAAAGTAGTCCATGTGGTTTGCTATTTGAGCAATAAAATAAATCACGACGGTCGAAATGAAGATATAGAACGCAGACTGACAATAGGAAGAAAAACGTTTCGGAAAGAGAGGTATCTCTTAACGTGAAATACCAAGTTAGATGTTAGGATGTCTTTTCGGAAAGTGAAGTTGTGCTTCATACGGAAGGAAAAGACGAGAACAGAATCTGCAGAAATTGTGTGCTACGAATATCAGATGGGTAGATCGAATAAGTAATGAAGAGATTCTCAATTAAAAGAAGGTATCGATTGATAGGACACACCAGAGAGATCAAGGCACTGTCAGTTTCGTAACGGAAATGTGGGAGTGTTAAAAATGCAAGGTGACACCAAGACTTGAATGCAGTAAGGAGGTTAAGATGGAATTAGGTCACAGTAGCTATGCGGAAAGCAATCAGCCACAACAGAGTATAATAGCATGGAGAGTTGCAGCAAACCAGTCTTAAGACAGTACTAAATTAGAGTGTCAAAGACTAGTATTTCTTTCCGGAGGGCGGTTGTTTAATCGATCACCAAAAGTAATAAAATGTTTTCGCTGCAATCTATTTCTACATCACAACGAATCATCATCAGATTCGTAGGACTGATATAATTACCTAAGCGCCACGATGTAGTGAGTGCATGTTACAAAGTGTAGCAAACTAAGTCATTAATTTAGAAACTCGGCTTTTAGAAAATTATAGTGTTGATTTCGCAGTTTTGGTCCCACCTGTATTTACGTACTGAAAAACCTGTTTCAGATTTACAGCCACATCAGACTTTTGTTTGGAAAAAAATAAAAGAATGACTCGAAACACAGGATGCTTCGTCGTAAATTAGTTTACTACGCAGCCCCTTTGAAGACTCTTTCTAAGATATATTTATAGCTATCTAGCGGAAACCAGTTGCCTACTAGATGCATTACGACGTGTTCCACAGTTCTGTTCCTAAAGTTCATTTTGATATCAAGCATCTTCAGAAATTACGTACCAGAAGGCCACACGTTACAAACATCGGACTATGATAAGCGTCGTCGTTGGTATACTGAAACAAATTAAAATAAAGAAAATGTCATATGCGACTTGTGACTGCTTTACAGTTCTAACTGTAGCTGATCCCCTGCGGACAAAGAACTTAGCTGGCTGATGTTGATTGTTACCCATCGTCGTTATTACGGTAGTCCGATTCATGAACAATGTTCACGAAAATAGAAGCAAAGACGTGAACTACATTGTTGCTGAGATCCCTTCATCATCAGGATAAACCAGATGTAAACATTGCACTATGTATTCTTCCGCCTTTGCTGGAACCTCATTTGATTTCCGTTTCACGTGGGACTGCAGCCAAGCTGTCTCGACTACTGTTAAGTGCGATAATATGTGTGCGTTTTGTGCTAAGCGTTACGAGATTTCACCGTATAGTTAAATATTGAAGCCACTGATGGTATTACATACAATCGGTCGACAGATAATCTCTTAGGTCCATCCCTATCGGAATCCGAGAAATACATTTCAGTTCTGGAAGTGTCATCTGCTACGATGATAACGAGCCTATCAACAATAGAATCCACAAATCCAACCAAGCGCAGCATTTTCTCTTCTACTTTTATGACGAGCCGTCCTATATCTCGCCACCGTTCGGCAGTGACGGGTGAAAAAACTGTGTGCGGTAGTTCCAGTAAGACTGGCAGTTCAACAGTCTTGTTACATCTAGGGCCAAATCCCGCAGCATGGTTCCAGATCGGTTCTGTTGAATTCATGTTGTAATGTTTCAGTATCAAACGTAAAAATGCAGCATTTGTATGAGTGCTCGACGCTGTGAAAATGATTGTTTTTCATTTTTCTACAAAGCTTATTAAGTCTGTGATATAAAATGATGGATATAGTCCATTTTTGGTTCTTCATTTCTGCCTTAAAAATTAAAGTCTTATGTTTCCTTAATTTAAACAACTTTTATGGACAGTTATGATCAGTTTGGCTTTAGGAAAAGTAAAGGGACGAGAGAGGCAATTCTGACGTTACGGCTAATAATGGAAGCAAGGCTACAGAAAAATCAAGACACTTTCATAGGATTTGTCGACCTGGAAAAAGCGTTCGACAATATAAAATGGTGCAAGCTGTTCGAGATTCTGAAAAAAGTAGGGCTAAGCTATAGGGAGAGACGGGTCATATACAATATGTACAACAACTAAGAGGGAATAATAAGAGTGGACGATCAAGAAGGAAGTGCTCGTATTAAGAAGGGTGTAAGACAAGGCTGTAGCCTTTCGCCCCTACTCTTAAATCTGTACATCGAGGAAGCAATGATGGAAATAAAAGAAAGGTTCAGGAGTGGAATTAAAATACAAGGTGAAAGGATATCAATGATACGATTCGCTGATGACATTGCGATCCTGAGTGAAAGTGAAGAAGAATTAAATGATCTGCTGAACGGAATGAACTGTCTAATGAGTACACAGTATGGTTTGAGAGTAAATCGGAGAAAGACGAAGGTAATGAGAAGTAGTAGAAATGAGAACAGCGAGAAACTTGACATCAGGATTGATGGTCACGAAGTCAATGAAGTTAAGGAATTCTGCTACCTAGGCAGTAAAATAAAAAATTACGGACGGAGCAACGAGGACATCAAAAGCAGACTCGCTATGGCAAAAAAGGCATTTCTGGCCATGAGAATTCTACTAATATCAAATACTGGCCTTAATTTGAGGAAGAAATTTCTGAGGATGTACGTCTGGAGTACAGCATTGTATGGTAGTGAAACATGGACTGTGGGAAAACCGGAACAGAAGAGAATCGAAGCATTTGAGATGTGGTGCTATAGACGAATGTTGAAAATTAGGTGGACTGATAAGGTAAGGAATGAGGAGGTTCTACGCAGAATCGGAGAGGAAAGGAATATGTGGAAAACACTGATAAGGAGAAGGGACAGGATGATAGGAGATCTGCTAAGACATGAGGGAATGACTTCCATGGTACTAGAGGGAGCTGTAGAGGGCAAAAACTGTAGAGGAAGACAGAGATTGGAGTACGGCAAGCAAATAATTGAGGAAGTAGGTTGCAAGTGCTACTCTGAGATGAAGAGGTTAGTACAGGAAAGGAATTCGTGGCGGGCTGCATCAAACCAGTGAGTAGACTGATGACCAAAAAAAAAAAAAAAATGTAATTATGAGATGTAGGTATCTCAAACTGAACAAGGAAAAAAAATGATACCAGGGAGATGTGAACCAACGCAGTTTTTCCCATGCCAATACGCTTAGGACTGCTCTACACCTTGAATGTGGGTTTTTTAATAAGTGCATCGTATACAACGCTGGGAAAATTTCAAAGCCGATTATCTCCGTAAATTTATGAAAAAACATTAAGAACAGCCTATTTGTCGGCACTTTTTAACGGTGGTCCACATGTGTGTTTCACTACGGATCAGAAAGCAGCCTCAGCCATTTCCATACTGCGCATTAGCAGCGCGACAATCAGAGCACAATGCTGCAGAGTCTGTGACTGTACACGATTTTTTAAATAAAAACTACGTAGCTAAAGCGTGATTAAGAAAAACGTTGATGGCTGTTAATACATTTTAATATCTTGAAATTATATTTCCAAGAGCGGAACAGCACAAGTGTACGTGTGCTATGGCTTCCGATCAATCATCGCGTTTGTGTTCGTTTACATAAGGTTTATTCTTATGATGAACGGATTATTGTCCCAAGCGACAGGCTGCGGTACAGGCATGGAGGTGATCTGCGCGTAGACGACGTTTGTATGCTGTAAATTATATATACCTTTTGGTTAGAGTTGTCACTTTTCCCCTACATCAGGGATAACAACTCATAACAAATGGAATAACAGTTCACTAAATAACTTGCTACAGTCATGTTCAATGCTTACATTGGCTTCAATATTCACAGCACAGCGGTTAGAATACTGCTGAAAGCTCATTGGCTATCAAGCTCTTTGGCTATCGGAGATAGCGTGACATAGGTGCGCAGAACAAGACTAAGCTCATCCGCCAGCCGTACTGACTCCCACTATAATAGATTGGTTTTTGCCATTAAATTTTAGCGTTTGAATTGTTTGATAAACTATGAGCACCCAATCATACACATACGAAATAACTACGTATTTAAATCCTTAAGCTGAGCCGCTGTTCATCATCTTGGGATAAATAGTGGTATAATATAGTGACCTAGATGTACAGGGTGTTAGAGGAGCAACGGCCAATATTCAGGAATATGACAAGATCGATCATTCAAAGCAAACATAGGCTCTAAAATGCTTACCTTAAGAGCTATGAGCAATTTATTCATCTTTGATACAGTGAAACAAATTTCTTCTACTGTAAGCTCTTTCCGTTTTGTATTTTGAAAGCTGGTAATAAGGACCAAAACTAAAAAAAGATGCGGTATACATTGGTTCTGCACAGAATACCTTAAGAACTACACCCCTGGAAATTGAAATAAGAACACCGTGAATTCATTGTCCCAGGAAGGGGAAACTTTATTGACACATTCCTGGGGTCAGATACATCACATGATCACACTGACAGAACCACAGGCACATAGACACAGGCAACAGAGCATGCACAATGTCGGCACTAGTACAGTGTATATCCACCTTTCGCAGCAATGCAGGCTGCTATTCTCCCATGGAGACGATCGTAGAGATGCTGGATGTAGTCCTGTGGAACGGCTTGCCATGCCATTTCCACCTGGCGCCTCAGTTGGACCAGCGTTCGTGCTGGACGTGCAGACCGCGTGAGACGACGCTTCATCCAGTCCCAAACATGCTCAATGGGGGACAGATCCGGAGATCGTGCTGGCCAGGGTAGTTGACTTACACCTTCTAGAGCACGTTGGGTGGCACGGGATACATGCGGACGTGCATTGTCCTGTTGGAACAGCAAGTTCCCTTGCCGGTCTAGGAATGGTAGAACGATGGGTTCGATGACGGTTTGGATGTACCGTGCACTATTCAGTGTCCCCTCGACGATCACCAGTGGTGTACGGCCAGTGTAGGAGATCGCTCCCCACACCATGATGCCGGGTGTTGGCCCTGTGTGCCTCGGTCGTATGCAGTCCTGATTGTGGCGCTCACCTGCACGGCGCCAAACACGCATACGACCATCACTGGCACCAAGGCAGAAGCGACTCTCATCGCTGAAGACGACACGTCTCCATTCGTCCCTCCATTCACGCCTGTCGCGACACCACTGGAGGCGGGCTGCACGATGTTGGGGCGTGAGCGGAAGACGGCCTAACGGTGTGCGGGACCGTAGCCCAGCTTCATGGAGACGGTTGCGAATGGTCCTCGCCGATACCCCAGGAGCAACAGTGTCCCTAATTTGCTGGGAAGTGGCGGTGCGGTCCCCTACGGCACTGCGTAGGATCCTACGGTCTTGGCGTGCATCCGTGCGTCGCTGCGGTCCGGTCCCAGGTCGACGGGCACGTGCACCTTCCGCCGACCACTGGCGACAACATCGATGTACTGTGGAGACCTCACGCCCCACGTGTTGAGCAATTCGGCGGCACGTCCACCCGGCCTCCCGCATGCCCACTATACGCCCTCGCTCAAAGTCCGTCAACTGCACATACGGTTCACGTCCACGCTGTCGCGGCATGCTACCAGTGTTAAAGACTGCGATGGAGCTCCGTATGCCACGGCAAACTGGCTGACACTGACGGCGGCGGTGCACAAATGCTGCGCAGCTAGCGCCATTCGACGGCTAACACCGCGGTTCCTGGTGTGTCCGCTGTGCCGTGCGTGTGATCATTTCTTGTACAGCCCTCTCGCAGTGTCCGGAGCAAGTATGGTGGGTCTGACACACCGGTGTCAATGTGTTCTTTTTTCCATTTCCAGGAGTGTATAAGGATTCGTTCGTCTTCGCTACTATGAAACACGTCTCTTCTACTGAATAAATGCTCATAGGTATTATGATATGCATTTTAGAGCCCTTGATTACTAGACAGTGTTTTCTTGCTTTGGTCCATACTACATCCTCCCCAGATAAAGAAAGCAAAGAATTTTCTGTAGAAGCGATTTGTTTCACGATGTCGAAGATGAAGAACTGCTCATGGCTCCTAAGATACGCATTCTACAGCCCACGTTTACTAGACTTGATGGTTCCCATGATTATTCCTGACGTATCCCAGAATATTTACTATACTAACCGGGCGACCCTGTACTATTTCTTTAAAAATATGTATCTTTAGTTGTTACCTTCGTGTTTATTGAGTGTGTATTACATAAGATGACTTTTGGTTTTGTTTTGCTGTCAGTTCCGCAAATACACCTAAGTCGGCGAATTACGGAATCTCCTAGCCATAAAAAACAATACGTTATGGTATGATGTGAAGCCAAGTTACGGTGGTAAGAAACATAAACACAAGACTTAGTTGCGTATAAGTAAGAGGCCATGTAGAGTGCCTGCAACAGTCAGTTTAGTAGAGATCCTGGACGTATTGGGTATAATGACACTGCATGTCTGCAGTGTGCATTTGGCTCACAGTATCCTAGTCAACGTGGAGGAGTATGCGTACGGAGCGATGTAAAGTGGGCTGACGACATAAAACTAATAGCAGGTATGGCAGAGAACAGACTAGGCGTTAGTGCAAGAACCCTTCGAAAGTTTTCTCCACCCGAGAAGGAGGTAGCGTACGTAATACTCGTCCGATCCTGAAAGGAATGATACACGAAATAGAGCAGATCCAACAAAAACAAAGCGCTTACCTACAGGCTCTCTTTGCAAGCGTGAAAGAGCAGACGCTCAGCCAACTCCAGTAGAAGACGCTGTAACAATCTGTTTTACTGTTAAAATTTACAGAGCCTGCTTTTTTGTGAGAGTCAAACAACGTATTGCTTCATCCTATGTATATCTCGAAGAAAAAGTATGAAAGTAAGATAGAGAGCTTCTAGGTCACACGGAGGCTTAGCAGTAATGGTTCTTCACGCAAACTGTTCGCAACTGCAACAGGAAAGGAGAGAATTGACTGCAGTACACCAAGTACCTTCCTACACAAATGATAAGGTGGCTAAATGAGTACACATGTAGGACTGCAGTTCGAACACACTGTTAGACATTACGAGATGGTAGATTAGAATTTGGTAACAGTCAGCATGACACAGGTCGGAAGTGTAATGTATCACCATCATAGTCCACTTTTGACCTTTGGTGAAAGATTATTTTTACGAAGAGTCAGAAAGGAGAAGACATTCAGTAGCAGTATGACGCTATAAATAATGAAGAACTGCAAAAGTTTCTTAATTTTTCATGCTTAGAACGACGATTTTGGGAAATTTATTCTCATTTTCAGGTGCATTTGTTTGCATAAATTTTGCTGTGATGTTTGCATGTTTAATTTTCTGCCTTTCTTCCACTTTATCTGTTTTCTGAGATTACACTGCATTAGTAAAATCGGAGCAATTAATCTTGGAATTTTTTTTACGTCCTGATGTAAGAGATAGTGTTTTTTTTTTTACTGTTTACAAGCTTTGCGCCTCCTCCAACACACAGAAAATTACACACACGCAAATAATCACTTGGAGTGTTTGTTTTTATGATCAAAGCATGCTGCAGAGATATTACGACAGTAGGGTTTCACAAAGAATTTGTATAATGTTGGAGATGTTGTAAGAGGTCCATGATTAAGGAATTTGTTGCTAGCGCACTCGAGCAGATGGATTGCTCACGCGCTGCCTGCGATATGTAAGCTATAAGAGAATCTGAGACCAAAGAGCAGTGTTGTATGCAGTAGGAACTGTGTAGCAGTAAGTTGTTCAAAAATGGTTGAAATGGCTCTGAGCACTATGGGACTCAACTGCTGTGGTCATAAGTCCCCTAGAACTTAGAACTACTTAAACCTAACTAACCTAAGGACAGCACACAACACACAGCCATCACGAGGCAGAGAAAATCCCTGACCCCGCCGGGAATCGAACCCGGGAACCCGGGCGTGGGAAGCGAGAACGCTACCGCACGACCACGAGATGCAGGCAGTAAGTTGTTGCTAGTGGCCAGTCTGGTCTATCGTGTTGGCTGGGCCGGTCGTGGTGCAGCGATGGCGGACATTTTAAAAATGTCCTAATAATAATCTTTGTGATATAAAGTAATTTTCAACAAGCATTCATTTCAATTTAAAGAATTTACTAATTTCTTCAATCCATGATCATTCCTATTGTTGCAAAAGAAAAATCAGTTGCTTCCTTTCATAAATGACAAATCTATAGACCAGCATTGCACAGAGCTGTGCCGGAAAAAGGTTATTGTAACAGCAGATAGTTGGCGACTTTATTGAGGTAAGAATTTTTGCTTTTTTTATTCAGAATGATTTTACAGGGCCATGACGCAGCACTGCTATCGTCCAAAATTTACCAGGTTACTGAATTTATTTTTTATTACGAGGTTTAGGAATTTTTCTGTTTCGAGCTTACATTAAATGAGAAAAGAATTTTGTGGGTACATTAAATGGGAAACAAATTTTATGTGGAGGTTAAATGTCAATATATATCTGTAGGGAGGTTATAAATGGGAACCAATTTTGTTCTGAGGTTACACTAAAATTAGAATCTTTAACCAAATAATATTTATTTATTTTAATTTTTTGTAGGGAGGTTACACTAAATTAGAATCACATTCATTATTCATATTATTAACAATTTATTAATTTTCGTGGGGAGGTTACAATGTTACATTTTTTGAGGATTAGATTATATGCATTAAGTTGCCTATCATAAATTTATTTTACCATTTTTAATACTGAATTATTGGTTGGTTGGTTGGTTGGTTTGGGGAAGGAGACCAGACAGCGTGGTCATCGGTCTCATCGGATTAGGAAAGGAAGTTGGCCGTGCCCTTTCAGAGGAACCATCCCGGCATTTGCCTGGAGTGATTTAGGGAAATCACGGAAAACCTAAATCAGGATGGCCGGGCGCGGGATTGAACCGTCGTCGTTCCGAATGCGAGTCCAGTGTCTAACCACTGCGCCACCTCGCTCGGTTACTGAATTATTAAGCTTCTATTTTGATACAGGTGTTGAGCAGAGTCTGCAAGATAATATATATATTTATGGAAATTACAACAGCTATCATATGGAGGAAAACATCACAAAACATACTTATGTTAACAAGTGCACTTGATAATAAATTCTGGAAGCGCCCTTTGCTAAGCATGAAAAATTGAGTAACTGACGTAGGTTTTCATAATTTAAATCGGGAATGACAATGATGAAGGCTTTCCATAAATATCGATTACAATGAACGAAATTAAGTAGTAACACGTCCACTATAAACCATCCTTCACTTATCAACCAAGATGACGCTTTGATTAAGACAATGGAAGCGTATTCGGAAGGTTCAAAAATGGTTCAAATGGCTCTGAGCACTATGGGACTCAACATCTTAGGTCGTAAGTCCCCTAGAACTTAGAACTACTTAAACCTAACTAACCTAAGGACATCACACACACCCATGCCCGAGGCAGGATTCGAACCTGCGACCGTATTCGGAAGGTCAGCAGTTCAAATCCACGTCCTGCCGTCCGGATTTAGGTTTCCCGTGATTTCCCTAAATCACTCAAGGCAAATTCCGAAATGGTATCTGATCAGTTCCTTTCCTGTCCTTTCCAAGTGCGAGCTTGTACTCTGTCTCTTATACACTGAAGAGCCAAAGAACCTATTACACCTGATTAATATCGTGTATTTCCCCCGCGAGCACGCAGAAGTGCCGCAATACGATGTTGCCTGGATTCTATTAATGTCTGCCGGACGAAGTGGCCATGCGGTTAAAGGCGCTGCAGTCTGGAACCGCAAGACCGCTACGGTCGTAGGTTCGAATCCTGCCTCGGGCATGGGTGTTTGTGATGTCCTTAGGTTAGTTAGGTTTAACTAGTTCTAAGTTCTAGGGGACTAATGCCCTCGGCAGTTGAGTCCCATAGTGCTCAGAGCCATTTGAACCATTTTCTATTAATGTCTGAAGTAGTGCTGGAGGAAAAAGACAATAAATTCTGCAGGGCTGTCCATAAATCCGTAAGAGTACGAGGGGGTGGAGATGTCTTCTGAACGGCACGCTGCAAGGCGTCCCAGATATGCTCAGTAGTGTTCATATCTGGAGATTTTGGTGATCAGCAAAAGTATTTAAACTCAGAAGTTCCTGGAGCCATTCTCTAGCAATTCTGAAAGTGTGAGGTGTCACATTGTCCTGCTGGAATTACCAAAGTCTTTCGGAATGCACAATAGGTTTGAATGAATGCAGGTGATCAGATAGGATGTTCACGTACGTGTCACTTTCAGACTCGCATCTAGACCCATCAGAGGTCACATATCACTCCAACTGCATACGCCCCACACCATTACAGAGCTTCCACCAGCTTCAACAGTCCCCTGCTGACATGAAGGGTCTACGAATTGATGAGGTCTCCATACCCGTATGCGTCCATCCGCTCGATACAATTTGCAACGAGACTCGTCCGACCAGGCAACATGTTCCCAGTCACCAACAGTCCAATGTCGGTGTTGATAGGCCTAGGCAAGGCGTAAAGCTTTGTGTTTTGCAGTCATCACGGGTACACGAGTGGGCCTTCGGCTCTGGAGATCCATATCGATGATGTTTCGTTGAATGGTTAGCACGCTGACACTTGTTGATAACCAGCATTGAAATCTGCAGCAATTTTCGGAATGGTTGCACTTCTGTCACGTTGAAAGATTCTCTTCAGTCGTCGCTGGTCCCGTTCTTGCACGATGTTTTTCCGGTTGCTGCAATGTCGGAGATTTGATGTCTTAACGGATTCCTGATTTTACGATGCACTCGTGAAGTGGTCGTAGGGGAAAATCCCCACATCATCACTACCTCGGAGATGCTGTGTACCATCGCTCGTGCGCTGACTATAACACTACGTTCAAACTCACTTAAATTTTGATAACCTGCCATTGTAGCAGCAGTAACCGATCTAACAACTGTACCAGACACTTGTTGTCTTATATAGACATTGCCAACCGCGTCGCCGTATTCTGGCTATCTCTGTATTTGAATATGCATGCCTATATTAGTTTCTTTGGCGCTTCGGTGTATTTTCGTCACCCACGTGACGTTAAATCCTCTCTTGCTTGATTATAATCTTAATTATGTCAGAGGGGATTACATTAAGGAAAATATTTTTTGTTTGATCGCATAACAAAAGTGCACCAATAACAACTCCCCTAGCCCGTAGCGAATATTCATCGGAACAAAAACAGTACACTAACTTCTGTGGAAACATCTGGAGAAAAGTAAGCATACGTTGTTGTTTGTGTTGTGCACCGCGCGTGCTTTTGTTTGTATAGTTGAGCTGTTCTCGGCTGTGTGTATAGTAACACCGGCAACGTTGTTGACAGACTAGAAGTAAAGCAAGTACCACAGAAGATGTCGTTATTTTTATGTAAATTGTTAACTACAATTTTAACTGTTCGTGTTGTGTGTCCATGCATTCTAATCGAAGGCACCTTCAGACACTGATGACAATGGAAAAAGCGAACAAGTGTGATTTTTGACTCATGCCGTCCATACAAACGTAATTTCTTATATAGACAGTGCATCTGTAAGTGTCAACGATTGAGGTTATGTAACATAATTTGCCTTATCTTTTGATTGCATTGACTTAGAAGTTAAAAATTTTTGTTCCGTCAAGCGATTGTAGACTTTACAGTTTGACATAAATTTCAACTTGATGCCACGACCCGCTCCTGCGGAAAGAGGGGTCATAAAAGTTGACGAACAGACGGACAACAGAGTGATCCTATTAAGGCTCCGTTTCTACCTGATGGAGTACAGAACCCTAAAAATGGACTCCGATACTACTTCAGAACTTGAGGCATGCGTTGTCCATGAAGTCGAAGTTAATATTTTGCTAATTCTGTTCATTAATTTCAAATAACCGCTCTACAGTGCTATCTTTGTTATTAATCTCCCATACTGCTGTAAAGACGTTGTTTACGTTTCTTCCAAAAATCTCTAAGTGATACGTAGTATGGCTCGCAAACTTCTTAACAGATATTTTAGAATTGGGTAATATCCCACACCAGCTTAAACGAGCAAAGATTATAGCGATACTAAAGCCAGGCAAACCTAATGACATGCCCCAAAGCTACCGCCCTATCGCTCTGCTGAACTGTGTCTATAAGCTGTTGGAACGTATCATCTACAATACAATAAGCGGAAAAATTCTTGAAGTGGTACCGATTGAACAGGCAGGTTTTCGACCCAACCGCAGTTGCACCGACCAGATCCTCTCCCTAGAAACTCATATGGAGGCAAGCTTTCAGAAAAAACTCAAAACATCAGTAGCCTTTATTGACCTATCAGCCGCTTATGATACCGTTTGGCGACAAGGCCTGATATTTAAGTTGCTGCGGGTCATACCATGTAATAAGCTGGCCAACCTCATTGATAACATGCTCACAGATAGAAGTTTCAGAGTCATAATGGGCGACTTAAAAAGTGACCAAATGAAGCTCAACAATGGTTTACCACAAGGCTCCGTTCTGACTTACCTGAAACCACTTCTCAAAAATTGGGATATGCCGACGACTGGGGAATAGCTGCAAGAGGCAGATCAATGGAGGCAACGGAAAACACATTAACTGCGGATCTAACAAAGCTGGGAGATTACTTCCGAAGGTGGAGACTGCGGCCAAACGCGACAAAAACGGAGGTGACATGCTTTCACCTCGACAATGCCCAAGCAAAAAGAAAGCTCAACGTTCATTTCGAAAACAGGCAGCTAAACCATAATAATTACCCCAGATATCTAGGCGTCACCTTTGACAGAACCCTAACATTCAAGGAACACCTACGTAATACAGCCGCAAAACTTAAAACTCGAAACAATATCATACAGAAGCTATGTGGGACCACGTGGGGCTCTTCCGCAGCTGTACTGAGATCTTCGGCTCTGGGACTTGTCTACACAACAGCAGAATATGCCGCACCGGTATGGCTAAACAGTAAACACACAGGCTTGATCGATGCTCAACTAAACTACACAATGAGGATGATATCAGGAACAATAAAGCCAACGCCTTTACACTGGCTACCTATACTGAGCAACATTCCCCCACCGGACCTGCGCAAAGAGAACGCTCTCTTACGCGAGTATGGAAAAGTGCTGAACAACAAGAAACTGCCAATCCACAAGGATGTTCCTGCCCTGGAGATGAACAGATTGCGCTCAAGACACCCCTCTTTAAAAAAGGCAAAAAATACGCATCCTCTCAACCCGGATTATGGCAACCTCTGGAAAATGCGGTGGAGAGAATCTGTTCCCCAAAACCTGCAGAATATGCCATGCATCAATGTCCAACCACCGGGATTCAATTTGCCAAGGAAAACTTGGACGACCCTGAACCGAATTCGGACAAATAACGGCAGATGTGCAGACAGCCTCCACAGGTGGGGTAAAATCACCACCCCGAGATGTGACTGCGGTGCGGACCGGCAGACGATTCGTCACATCGTGGAAGACTGCCCTCTGAGACGTTTTGCAGGAGACCCCAATGAGTTTCTGACCGCGACTGAAAGTGCAATAGACTATGTCACAAATCTGGATGTTTGTTTGTGAACTTTTGTTTGTTATATACACTAATTTTAAACACTTTTATATCTACAACTATATGTTACACACTGTGACTACTCTTTATTTCTGTGTCTTATGATTTTTATGTCTTTTCTATATGATTTGTTATATGCCATAAGCTAAATAAATAAAATACGTGATACTTTAATAAAAATTAGGACGTATGGACATGGGAAAAATGGTTTGCAGAAATGTCGAAAAGTTCTTGACCGTCTTCATTCAAATTATTACACGATACTCTAACAAACGTTCACGTTTTACCTCTTGTAGTAATTTTAACTGCGATAGCAGGACGTGCAAACCACTCGACAAACTGTTTCTCCTATGGGCCTATAAATGTTTTCCTTCTCCTTGTATAGAATTTTGAACATAATTGCATGTACAACTATGTACTGTGCCGTTTCCTTCCCTTCAATCGGTTTTAACAGAATACAGGAAGGTTTCGTTGCCAATAACAACAGACAAGGCCCAAGGGTAAACAGAGGGGGAGAAGAGATAAACTGAGATGTTGGGTTGGAACAAATGGACGTAGAGAGGGGTAGGGAGGAGATGGACAGAAGAATGGGGAGAGGAATGTGCAGAGAGACACTGGGGAGGAGAAGATGGAGAAAGAGGTGATGGAAGAGCTGATGAACAGAGCGAGGAATGGGGGGAGAGGAAAATATGGACAATTAGAGGGGAGGAGAAAGGAAATACATAATAAGCAATACACGGTAAGGAGTCGCGAAGAACTGCTGGGTCCGATAGTGACAAACAAAACGGAAAAAGACATTTAAGTTGAGTGAATTTACTCTAATTTCCACAGATATGAAAGCAAAAACATGATAAGTTGATTTCAGTTGATTTTCATAAAGATATATACAAAGCAATTGACAATTTCCGTTACTATGGAAAAAGAAAATAAGAGCAGTTCTATGAAGGGTGGTTTTCTTAACTGGTGACAAACTGCAGGAAACGACTCCTGAGAAGGCGACAAGCAAGAAAAGTCATGGACACATGAAAGAAAGTATCCAAGGGACGCACTCCCTCTTGAAGGTGGAGGTAAAAGATATTTGGCATTGTGGATTCCTATGAATGAAAGCACATCTAACAACACACCAGAGAAATGGGAATATACTGTCGGTACTTGTGTTCTAGCTCCACACTCAAGAATCAATGATTAATGAGCTGGAGCAACAGCAACTCCTACAAACCGAGTCGAATTGTGTGTGTGTGTGTGTGTGTGTGTGTGTGTGTGTGTGTGTGTGTGAGGGTGTTTCGAGTTTACGGGCGCTCAGCCCGAGGTTATCAGCACCCTTACACAATTAAACGAAAGTAATGTCTATAAAATGTCCAAAATTGTTATCACAGAGTGAAAAGTGAACGTGTAAAATGACAATCGTTCACTCACACTCACCTCCCTCGCGTTCATCCACACAATCAGTCTAGCTCACAGGTCTTAACACGATGGAGAAAGGTGAAAGACGTTATTCGTTGGATTAAAACAGAAGTAAAATAACAGAGGAACTAATAGAAAAGCACAGGGAAATGTGACAGGCTGACCACTTAAAAAAAGAATGGGTGAGCCAGCCACCCTGCATCGTGACCACATGCAGTATCACGTCTCAGTTGATACCGATTCCAGCTCCCACAAGGAGAAAGGGTATTTGTAAGATTCAGGAAGCCACAAGGAAGAGGGTTGCCATGCGCCACCGCTTCCGGCAGACATTCATGGTCTGAAGATGATCTTATAAAAAGATCGAAACCGGTCACCACATTAAAAAAGTTATGTTATCAAGACTGCTTCAAGTTTATTTATAATAATGGACCTTGCCGTTGGTGGGGAGGCTTGCGTGCCTCAGCGATACAGATAGCCGTACCGTAGGTTCAACCACAACGGAGGGGTATCTGTTGAGAGGCCAGACAAACGTGTGGTTCCTGAAGAGGGGCAGCAGCCTTTTCAGTAGTTGCAAGGGCAACAGTCCGGATGATTGACTGATCTGGCCTTGTAACAATAACCAAAACGGCCTTGCTGTGCTGGTACTGCGAACGGCTGAAAGCAAGGGGAAACTACGGCCGTAACTTTTCCCGAGGGCATGCAGCTTTGCTGTACGATTAAATGATGATGGCGTCCTCTTGGGTAAAATATTCCGGAGGTAAAATAGTCCCCCATTCGGATCTCCGGGCGGGGACTACTCAAGAGGACGTCGTTATCAGGAGAAAGAAAACTGGCGTTCTACGGATCGGAGCGTGGAATGTCAGGTCCCTTAATCGGGCAGGTAGGTTAGAAAATTTGAAAAGGGAAATGGATAGGTTAAAGTTAGATATAGTGGGAATTAGTGAAGTTCGGTGGCAGGAGGAACAAGACTTCTGGTCAGGTGACTACAGGGTTATAAACACAAAGTCAAATAGGGGTAATGCAGGAGTAGGTTTAATAATGAATAGGAAAATAGGAACGCGGGTAAGCTACTACAAACAGCTTAGTGAACGCATCATTGTGGCCAAGATAGATACGAAGCCCACAGCTACTACAGTAGTACAAGTTTATATGCCAACTAGCTCTGCAGATGACGAAGAAATTGAAGAAATGTATGATGAAATAAAAGAAATTATTCAGATAGTGAAGGGAGACGAAAATTTAATAGTCATGGGTGACTGGAATTCGAGTGTAGGAAAAGGGAGAGAAGGAAACGTAGTAGGTGAATATGGATTGGGGCTAAGAAATGATAGAGGAAGCCGTCTGGTAGAATTTTGCACAGAGCACAACTTAATCATAGCTAACACTTGGTTTAAGAATCATGATAGAAGGTTGTATACATGGAAGAACCCTGGAGATACTAAAAGGTATCAGATAGATTATATAATGGTAAGACAGAGATTTAGGAACCAGGTTTTAAATTGTAAGACATTTCCAGGGGCAGATGTGGACTCTGACCACAATCTATTGGTTATGACCTGTAGATTAAAACTGAAGAAACTGCAAAAAGGTGGGAATTTAAGGAGATGGGACCTGGATAAACTGACTAAACCAGAGGTTGTACAGAATTTCAGGGAGACCATAGGGGAATAATTGATATGAATGGTGGAAAGAAATACAGTAGAAGAATAATTGGTAGCTCTGAGTTATGAAGTAGTGAAGGCAGCAGAGGATCAAGTAGGTAAAAAGACGAGGGCTAGTAGAAATCCTTGGGTAACAGAAGAAATATTGAATTTAATTGATGAAAGGAGAAAATATAAAAATGCAGTAAATGAAGCAGGCAAAAAGGAATACAAACGTCTCAAAAATGAGATCGACAGGAAGTGCAAAATGGTTAAGCAGGGATGGCTAGAGGACAAATGTAAGGATGTAGAGGCTTGTCTCATTAGCGGTAAGATAGATACTGCCTACAGGAAAATTAAAGAGACCTTTGGAGATAAGAGAACCACTTGTATGAACATCAAGAGCTCAGATGGAAACCCAGTTCTAAGCAAAGAAGGGAAAGCAGAAAGGTGGAAGGAGTATATAGAGGGTCTATACAAGGGCGATGTACTTGAGGACAATATTATGGAAATGGAAGAGGATGTAGATGAAGATGAAATGGGAGATATGATACTGCGTGAAGAGTTTGACAAAGCACTGAAACACCTGAGTCGAAACAAGGCCCCGGGAGTAGACAACATTCCATTAGAAGTACTGATGGCCTCGGGAGAGCCAGTCATGACAAAACTCTACCATCTGGTGAGCAAGATGTATGAGACAGGCGAAATACCCTCAGACTTCAAGAAGAATATAATAATTCCAATCCCAAAGAAAGCAGGTGTTGACAGATGTGAGAATTACCGAACAATCAGTTTAATAAGCCACAGCTGCAAAATACTAACACGAATTCTTTACAGACGAATGGAAAAACTGGTAGAAGCGGACCTCGGGGAAGATCAGTTTGGATTCCGTAGAAATGTCGGAACACGTGAGGCAATACTAACCTTACGACTTATCTTAGAAGAAGGATTAAGAAAAGGCAAACCTACGTTTCTAGCATTTGTAGACTTAGAGAAAGCTTTTGACAATGTTAACTGGAATACTCTCTTTGAAATTCTGAAGGTGGCAGGAGTAAAATACAGGGAGCGAAAGGCTATTTACAATTTGTACAGAAACCAGATGGCAGTTATAAGAGTAGAGGGACATGAAAGGGAAGCAGTGGTTGGGAAGGGAGTGAGACAGTGTTGTAGCCTCTCCCCGATGTTATTCAATCTGTATATTGAGCAAGCAGTAAAGGAAACAAAAGAAAAATTCGGAGTAGGTATTAAAATCCATGGAGAAGAAATAAAAACTTTGAGGTTCGCCGATGACATTGTAATTCTGTCAGAGACAGCAAAAGACTTGGAAGAGCAGTTGAACGGAATGGATGGTGACTTGAAAGGAGGATATAAGATGAACATCAACAAAAGCAAAACGAGGATAATGGAATGTAGTCGAATTAAGTCGGGTGATGTTGAGGGTATTAGATTAGGAAATGAGACACTTCAAGTAGTAAAGGAGTTTTGCTATTTGGGGAGCAAAATAACTGATGATGGTCGAAGTAGAGAGGATATAAAATGTAGACTGCCAATGGCAAGGAAAGCGTTTCTGAAGAAGAGAAATTTGTTAACATCGAGTATAGATTTAAGTGTGAGGAAGTCATTTCTGAAAGTATTTGTATGGAGTGTGGCCATGTATGGAAGTGAAACATGGACAATAAATAGTTTAGACAAGAAGAGAATAGAAGCTTTCGATGTGTGGTGCTACAGAAGAATGCTGAAGATTAGATGGGTAGATCACATAACTAATGAGGAGGTACTGAATAGGATTGGGGAGAAGAGAAGTTTGTGGCACAACTTGACCAGAAGAAGGGATCGGTTGGTGGGACATGTTCTGAGGCATCAAGGGATCACCAATTTAGTATTGGAGGGCAGCGTGGAGGGTAAAAATCGTAGAGGGAGACCAAGAGATGAATACACTAAGCAGATTCAGAAGGATGTAGGTTGCAGGAGGTACTGGGAGATGAAGAAGCTTGCACAGGATAGAGTAACATGGAGAGCTGCATCAAACCAGTCTCAGGACTGAAGACCACAACAACAACAATAAGCTTATTTATAATAATTACAGATAGCTGTTTTCATATATAAGAACTATGTTCTTTAACATCTTGTAATGTGTAGGAATTAGTTTATCCTTCGTAGAGAGGTGGCTTAATTTGGACTCAAGGAATGGGCTACATGTAGTTACTGGACGCTCTGCTTGTCGACTTTCTTTGCACAGTTGAAAATTGCAGGCAATCAAATTATTTAACAATGCTTCTACAAGTGCAAGATATCTGGATAGGATAACGAACATGCAAAGCATCAGATGTTGTAGGCTTATGAATTCTCGACATATGTGGGAAGTGGAGAAGACAGGAATAAATCGCGGTAAAATTTTTCATCTCTGAACAAGTTCAGTTTAAATTTCGCTGTATTTAGTATCATATCGCAAACAAGACTGACATACAAAGCGGACTAGCATATTGACTGTATACAAAACCCAATAACAATGCAGAAGTCCACTAGTTATGAACATATTAAGCGGTAAGAGACTACGTAATTCATGAAAAACTAATACAAGGGGCAGACAAAACATTGGGATTTGCCGCCACATAGAAAGACAACCCTTCAATAACAATTTTCACAACACTCAAAGATAATGCATTTAAGTGACATGGTTCCCATTGAGAGAGGCAGCATGTATTATATAAAAACTGACTATGAATGATTTTGTAGGGTATAATCTCTCGCATGCGTACGAAGCAGCAACACAATAACAAAACACCGAGTTCCAGTATACGTGAGCAGTTAATAAAATGACTTAATTTACTATTTGTTAAAGAAATGACGGAAACTTAATGGCATGTAAGCCAGTGCAGATAAGTATAACAGCAATGCATTTCCACCGTGCAAGAGCATTGGGAATTCTCAACAACCGAAGCAATAGGCGACTCTGGCTGGTTCTGTATCCACCCAGCTACCAAAATCCACCATGACTGTTTGAGGCAAAACTAACCCTTTTAAGCTTACGCTAACCAAGCTCTAACTGGTCGTCACTTCAGATAATCCAGTGAAACGTTACTGGCACACTGCCAAGTCTCAGCGCAACATCTATGGCTAGAGGTGTTCCATCGGATGAGCGACGCACGTTTTTGTAGAAATTTATTGAGCTGTAGCAATTTATTTTAAGTACTGAAAGGAGGCTATATACCAATGGCGTTTTAATGATCATCAAATGCACAAGTATCACAATGGACATAGAAATTTTCTCTTAAAGCAATAACTTTCCCTTTAGCTGTATAATGTTCAAAATGAGTCAATGTACATCCTCGTTTTAAATTGTTGAACATTCACCGTAATGATGAACTAGAGCACGCGTTCGATACTTGAAGAATGGCGTTCAAATCAACTTTTGTCCAGTCCAAGTTAAAAAGTCTTTTACTTGTAAGTCTGTAAACTACATGAACTACGCCACTTCGTTGGATTTTATTTAAGAAATTGAATTTGAGCATCTATTACAATATTTTGGTTTAGTTAGTACTATTGTTACTATTATTATTATTATTGTTATTATTATTATTAATAATAATTCATTACGTGCAAATCCAATCACAAAAGCGACCTTTCTAAATTATGACGTAACGTCATTCTCAGTGAGCGGCAGTGACAAAATATAAGCGACTCCTCATAGCTAAAATGCATCAGTAGACCTAGAAGAGACCCACTGTAGCCATGGTCGAAACGTTGCTTACCCCAGTAGAGTTTTTTCATTGCGACGCGGCACAATACTCAGAGAACTTCAATATCAACGCGGAAGCCTACGCAATTATGAAAGCCCTAGTTTATTTAATCCTCCTCTTATTTACCTATTGTTCATTTAATTAACTGAATATGCCGTGATTTCAGTGGATTTTGAATAGACTACATTTTTTCAGAGTATATCCAGAAGTCGCTACGCTGGTCTGCGAAGATCTCGCCAGTTATATGCAGTTCCGTTCAGTAATGGAGGACTACTTGAGAGATAATGTTGTGTTTACTCTAACACATTGAATCTTCGGCGCCTGTACCAGTTCAATTACAGTACTCAGTTGACTCCTGAATTTCCTAGCCGGATACGTAGATTTCCACAAAATATCAACGGGTTGTTAATTCTCTCGATGAAGCACACGTGCTACCAGACTCTCCAGGAAAGATCCAGAAATCAATGTCCGAAAATCCTATGTCAGTACTCATTGCACACACTGCGGTTGTCACTTTTGGATAAATAAAAATTCCTCTTTACCTATAACTTTGGGTGTTCTATTTTCATGAAAACATTACACTTCTGTAAATGGAGATAACACTAACGGGATACTATTCGTGTCGAAAAATTGGCTTTAAATGAATACAAGCCATAATTACTGTCAATAATAGTACAAATTGCTGACAGCATACACGTCGGTATCCGCTCAGTCTACCAACCAAAGTAAGTCGCAATTGCTGCAAACGTTCATAAGGAGATTTACACTCCTCGGAGAAGCGCTACTGTCATAGAACGTCTAGCGCATTCTTCCATGATTCTTTTAAGGAAGTCCATTTCCTTCTACCAACTTGCTTAATTTCTAATACTCATTCAGTGGAACCAGAAAAGTAGGTATAGTTATGACTGTCCTAGTGAAATTCAGTATTTTCAGGTTTAGGCTCTCACTTACAAAATAGCCGATCGTTGTGGCCGAGCGGTTCTAGGCGCTTCAGTCCGGAACCGCGCTGCTGCTACGGTCGCAGGTTGGAATCCTGCCTCTGGCATCGATGTGTGTGTTGTGCTTAGGTTAGTTAGGTTTAAGTAGTTCTAAGTCTAGGGGACTGATGGCCTCCGATGGTCCCATAGTGCTTCGAGGCATTTGAAATTAGAAAACAATCTCTTTGAACAGTACCTTGTGCGTAAAATTATTTTGGTCAACGTAAGGTTGGTAGTAAAGTACAACCAAAAACGTAGGAACAGATGACACTAGACACTATTCCAGTGTATATCGTATTCCATATCCTAGGCTCAGGACCTCAGAAACTAATGTTTTTAAATAGTAATTTGAAAGTAACATTTCTTTCGGTCAGCATAAAGTTGCTAGTACACGTTTCTTTTGGATCAGGACCTCACTTACAAACCAATGTCTTTAAATAATAATTAGTGTTTTTTCGGTCATCATAAAGTTGATAGTAAATGTTACTGAAAATGTGTCGAGAGCGTTAAAAGTGTGCTAAAAGATGTTTTCAGGTTCTCGACCTCACACATCAGGGTGCCTAAGAAGTATGTTGTTGATGTAAGTTAAAAACAAATAAGAATTTTTTTTTCGGTTTACCATAAAGTTTCCGCCTCACCGTCCTTGGTAATGCACGTTATGGAAAATCGTTGTGCTGCTAGGGTTGAATAATTTCTGTTGAAAGAATTGACACCTACACACGATGTTATGCTATATACTGCAGGCTGATTATTTCACAGGCGTCACGTGTCATGAACACGCCCTTCCCTCCTTTTAGATATTTCACCATTTTAGCTACCCCTTCGTGTCTGTTCATCTTAACATCCATTAAACCCTAATCTGTCTTCCTACCTGCCTGAATCACTGACATACCTTTTGGGCGACAGATAGTTTCTTCATATTCGTCGCGCAATGAAGAATACCCACCTACGCGTCTTACAAAAGCCTTGCATCTTTCTCGACTGTCATCCTGAAGTTAAGTTTTGCACATATTTCTTTCTCACTCTTCGCTTGTTCCTCCTTTTTTCCTTGTATATTTTCCTTCTTCTCCTGTACACACACACACGCACAGACACACATACACACACACACACAATGGGCTTGGAGAGTACACTGTAGTAGCTTGAGGTACGGCGGAATTCAAAGCCGGGAAGAAATTCAGCAGCAGTTTCCTCTCGGCTGCCGGCTCGGCCGCGTATTTATTTCTCAAACTGAGGCGGCCCTGCAAACTTGGTCTCCGGGGCGGCGCGATTACCATCGGACGTGGAACTGGAAACTCCTCGAGCGGCCGCTGGCAGCCCGGACCGCGCTAGGCTGGGCTGTACCGGTACTTCTCTCTTTCCGCCAGACCGCCCACGTCGAGGCTGCGCGCAGCGTGGATAGCCAAAATAAACGGGAAATTGTTTCTTGCGCTACTAAACGAGCTAGATTTGTTTTGGCATCACTCCTGTATCTGAACGGAACATCGAAGTTGATAGCGATTGCCGTGGTACTCTAGGCGAGGCAGGGGTTCCCAACGGTAGTATGCGTACCACTACACTAATAGTGCGCAAGGACAGTTCATGTGGTACACGAACAAGTAAACAAAATAGATGCTGATGTAAGTAAAATTATTTGTCTTACGTACTCTATTTGTAAAGTAAAATCTAACGAGAAGACTGATAAAAGTAGTATCTGAATAATGTTAAAGAAAATTTGTAAATTTGTGGTTGGATCTTACGGGACAAAACTGCTGAGGTCATCGGTCGCTAAGCTTACACACTACTTAATGTAACTTAAACTAACCTACGCTAAGGACAACACACACACCCGTGCTCGAGGGATGACTCTAACCTCCGATGGGGGTAGCCGCGCGAACCGTGACAAGATGCCCTAGACTACATTGCTACCCCACGCGGCTTATTTTAAGGAAAATGAATTCACCGCAAAATGTTTGTTTCGGATTGCGCACAAGATACAACAAAGTGGGACTGTACCGTGCGCCCCCCTCCCTCCTTGCAACATTAGTCGTCGCTGTCCTCACCGAAAATGATAAATTTTGTTTTGACTTTGGCGATATTTCTATGTGCTCTCGCCGGTGGTTATCGCAAATTTTCGTGCCTCTTTAGAACCGCTGCCAACTTAGGCGGTGTGCCAATATATGGAGCTGTTGTAGTCGTCACGCAGTGAATGGTTTATTATTGTTATTGTTGAATTGTTGGGTGTTACGTTAAATGGAATCGTGATATGAAGAAAGATAAGTCTGGATCAGGAGTGTAGGTATTAAAATGAGCTAATTCTTTACTTCTATAATTGTGATTTGAAGTTAAAGCTAACTGTGTGACGTAAACGTGATAGTGTTTTAACCATGGAGCGATTTTAAGGCACTACTTTCATACCTGCAAGAAAGCAGTGAAACACCTAAACCAACACCGAACAGCTATGAAGAAAGCCACTATAAGTGTTTGATAAATATTTAAAATACTCATACCATTCCTCTCTTATTCACTGAATGTTTATATCAAACCAGCTTAATTTATTATCATATTACTAGCTAAAAATAAGTACCGACTGTGAACATGAACGACCCAATAAAATGAACTTCCATGAATCCTTATTACTTGTGTCACTATTGCACCGTATTCAGTTGTTGATCGACACGACACAAAAATTGTGTTGTACGTTGTCAGCACTGAGCTAGATGGCGGAAGTTGTTTCTCACTCCTGCGGCAGTCGTTCTCTCGTATGCTCCCGCCCCCCCCCCCCCCCCCCGTCTCCGCCTGTCCACGAGGTTCATCACAAAATGAACAAGCGATGGTGGTTCACCCGAATTTTTAAAAGATGTAAAGTAGTACGGAGTGACAAAAGTCTGCGACACCCTGCCCTAGCCTCTTCAGTCGGTAAACAGCAAGATACCTTCTCAGACCAGATTAACAAGTGCATAGACTCACAAAGATCGCATCCAACCTACGACATACATTTCCTCTTTCCCCATGCCTGCTTCTCTAATTTATTTTCCAATCAGGGATCCCTTCCCCACTTAATTCTTACACTGCGCAACAAATCAAAGATTCACTTATTCAGAACTCCGAAACTGTCTCCCATAGCGACATATAAGTGTGAAAAATTGGTTTGTAGACCTACCAGCTTCCTCTGTAAAGGTGCAAAAACGGAACGCTCTGTGACATCACCATCGGGCTGTGCTACGCTTCAGACAGCAAGGTGTCGACACATACGAGAAAAAGGCTAGAGCTCTGAAGTTCATAGGAGGTGTAAGATCGTTTAACGATGCCACATTGACACCAAATGTCACCATAATTCTTCCCGACGCCGCCGCCGATTTGTCACATCCTCTCCTACCCATTTTTCACCCCTTCTGTTGACGCATCTATGATGGAGGTTCGAACTGCGTCATACAGTGGTATTTTCTTGTGAATGGCCGAGGAAAACATTTCAGACACACCACCGCTTCTCGTGACAACGAGAAGGCTTTAGGGGTTGACGCGAAGGGCGTCAATGAAACAACCCATTTCTTTGTGACTTTGATTCCCTCAAATGGCAGTTCGTATTGCGATCAGCATCAGGACGACATTCTTGAAAACCCTTGACGCTACTGACATACTCCGTACAATTCATCCTTTTCTCTAAGGAAGGTGATCGCACTCCTTTGGAGTGCAGTGCGACAGCAATATTTGCTCAGGTGTTCAGGGTGGAACCACTAGGAACTTTTCAAAACCATTCGACGAAATTTGAACGTTATCCGAAGCAGCAAATTCTGCTTACGCTTTTTCAGTTCTCCTGATTCGCACACTCGTGGGGTGTGTTCACGGAGAAGAGGACAGTGATACATACCTGAATTTACTTCTAAGACCATCCTTTCGACAACACTGTCGCTGCCATCGGCCCATCTCAGTACAGAACTTAAGAAATGAACCTGTACAAAGAGAAGCCGTGATGGAGTCCTAAGCGCATGAAGGCAGGCTATGGTTACTGGTGTAAACACTGCTAGAGCGAATTTGGAGTTGCAGTTGTGTCAGGTGGTTGCCTGCACGAAGGTGCATAGCACTCCATCACAGGTTCTCTGATACAGGTGTGTTTTACGTGCTCATCAATGGCTCTGGTTCAGATGAAGGGTGTTGCCGAACTGGAGGATCTTAGAGGGAGGCATGTGTAAATGATGCACCCTCGGTAGGGAAGAAAAAGAATGAGCACAATTTCCTGCTTTGGAAAACAGAAAGATGAATGCCAACACGCTGCAACAAGGAGTGAGCGTTATGATCTGGCGAATGTTTTCGTGGCATTTCGTGTGCCATTTAGTCATTCTAGAAGCGCAATGTATCAACAAAGTTATGCATCCTTGGGGCCATATCTAACCATAAATTTACTTTGTTTTTCCTCGGCACAGTGTCATCTACCAACAGGACAACGCAACATGTCACACAGCTCATAGTGTATTAGTATGGGTTCACCGTATTCCCCTGGCCACCAGACTCCCCGAATCAAAACACAATCGAGAATCTGTGGATCCACCTTGCTCGGGTTCTTCGCGCCATGGATCGTCAGTCGTGAAACCTGGCATAGTTGGCCGCGGCTCTGGAATCAGCATAGCTCTACATCCCTCTCAGTACCTTGCAGAACCTCATAATCTTGCTTATAGAGGCTCTTTCGACAGGCTGTCACATTTATGTGTCTGCGCAGTGTATCTTCATCCCAGTCGCCAAGCAGCGATTTTCAGAAATTGTTGTAGTATGTATTTCACGCATTGAAAGCTATTCTTCAATATGGCAATGAGAGGCAATTTCCCTCCCTGCCATAACGAAAACAAGAGTGTACTCGGTGCCCGTGGATGTTTAACTTCATACCAATGTCCAATAAAACAATACCAATCGCCGTTATTTAGGTTTTATTTTTAGGCTACCAGCTTCGACGATACACTACATCTTCGGGCCTGCTTCAATCGAGTAACCTTGGTGTTACAAAATACACCAGCACTTTTAACTGATCTCGTAACGATTATTTCGGGCATGCTTGCTCCTTGGACGTCAGAAACTCACAGTTGTCCAAGGAGCACGCATGCCCGTATCGTTACGTGACCAGTTAAAAGTGCTGCTGTATTTTGTATCAGCAAGGTTAATCGGCTGAAGCAGGCCTGAGGATGACGTACTGTATCGTCGAAACTGGTAGCCCACATAAAACCTAGATAACGGCGATTGCTATTGTTTTATTGGATATTGACCAGCTGTAGTCCCATACTCCAGACGGAAGATGTAGCTACAGTCATATCAATGTATCTGATGAACATCTGTTCCGAATGGAATAAAAGTTTAATCATTTAATACCAGTTACACAATGAACATGTCCAAACGTATCGACTGGTGCTTCATGGAGTAAAGACTTCCACTTCCATCACTGTATTTCATTAGCACAGTTTCACTACCTTTTTAAACAGATACTTGCTGGTGAGTGGCTGAGCAGTCCTAATTCATTCTGATATTCTTTTGTGTGAGCCAAGGCTGAAAAACAGAATGAAAGCATTTTAGTAACAAGACGTTGTGTTTTCCTACCAAGGGGACCACGCCTACTAGTCATCGCCGACACTGTACAGGTTCATGGCTTATGCAGTACTTGGCCAGAACTGGAAGTGACACGAATGTGAACTTCATATGGCCAAACGTTTACAATAAATGGCTGAAACCTCGTAGCCAAAGAAGTCAGTATTCGGTTACGATTGTGGACTGTGATATTCGCTATTTTTGACTTAATTAAAACAGCAAATACGAGTAGTTAATACTTTCAGCCAGAAGGCAAATACTTGTTTGTAAATAATGATTAATGTATAATGAGTCGTCGCATGGCGACGGTGGAATTTTCTAGATAATGTAATTCGTCGTCTTTGGGCGGCAATATAAACAGAAAAATACGGATAGATATGCGATCCTTCACTATTTTGTTCGCTGGAGAACAAATGAAGCCTTGAGCGCTAAAGAGACTTCTACTGTTTTTCTCAAGTAAGACGGACGCAGATTTGTGGCAGTCTGATCTAACTTTTTGCTAAATGTATATAAACGTGTTATGTCTAAGTTTGAGTGAAGTGTAAAGAACTGTTATAACTTACCGTGACGACGCACGAGCGACTCAAAGAAGACAATGGCTATATAAAAGAGCGCTCAATGGACATTAAACAGACATAAAAATCTACTGTCATTGTAGTACTAAGCTTAAGGTACGATATATGTTTAAGTTATAATAAATATTTGTTTTGGGAATACTGAATCATTTAGCAGTGCTCATTCCTATTATCTCCTCAGTATTATTTTCATTTTAATTATGCATTTTGCTAATATTACAGACACCAAGATCAGCAGTCCAATGTGCGTGTTACATTGATAAAAAGAAAACTGTTTTATCGTCTTCTTCCTTTGTGTGATGTTACAGTTGTTTTTGCGCCCTTAAGAACTTTCTGGTCCCTTAGGAAATTGTTTTGTCATAACAATAACTTCACAACCGGGTATGATCGTATCCACGATCATGAAGTAATTAGAAGGCGATAATGCGATTTCTTAATCAATAGCACGCTAGTTGTGACTGCCTCAAGCCACGCGAAACGGCAAGTAAAAGCTAATCACATCTCATAATGCAATATTTTATGACAATGGTCAATCCATGATGCTTACGCCAATTGTGATTGATAAAACAGTAAGCTAAATCTCAATTTCCAACTTTCCATTGAATAACAACATCGCTTTTATTTTGTAACATCACACTTGGCGCCCGAACAGGGACTTGACCAAAAATTAGTTCATATACTTGGAAAATTTTCTATGTGCTTGTGTTAATAATTGTTCTGTCGTTTCATGTACACATCACTTCTCTGTGAGAATGACGGAAAATACGCTGGTCGATAACGCAGTTTAATTACCGAGAGAAAAGAAAAGAAAGACGTGAATTTGCTGAGACAACATAGCGGTAATCAAGCCATCAAAAAGTAAGTCAGAATTTGGCATACGCAGTGTAGTGCTTCAGTAGCAACGTTGCTTTTCCAAGTCGATCCATATCCTTTATATCTCCTTCCCGCTATAGAAAATCTGCTTTATTTCATCTTTCAAAGTAAAATTCTTCGTAGTTTGATGATAGAAATTATTTCTCCCCCATTGTTAGTATAGCTGTATTACATTTTCAACATGGTGGATAGTGTGTGCAATTTGCAGTGAAGAGCATCTTCATTCATTTGTTTGAAACGTTTAGGTTCCATCTTGTCTTCTCGCCAGATAGAATTTCATTTGTTGCTCATGCGAGAGCGGTGCTCTTAGCGGACTTACCACGTCACTGACAAACGACGAAAGCCTTGCGTAGCACGTGATTTACTGACGAAAATGGCAGATAGTAAACAGAGACAGGTGACAACAGGAGACGGGAGTGAAGACGTTAATAGTATTCCATACCCTTTACGATCGCGAACGGTAGGTTCCCGTGTGGAAACTGAACTAACCATGTCTGTAACAGGGGAAAGTGACCCTAAAGTCCAAATTCTTCCCGCTGCAGCTACAAATGACCTCGGTGCGTTAATGGAAATGCTGAAACAACAGTTTGACGCAGTAAATGAGACTATAAAAACACAAAATGAGACTGTTAACGCCCGATTAGATGCTGTAAGCGAATCAATAAAAACACAAAATGAGACTATAAAAACACAAAATGAGACTGTTAACGCCCGATTAGATGCTGTAAGCGAATCATTAAAAACACAGCTAGGCACAATCAAAACAGATCTGCATAAAGAAATTACGGCTGAATTAAATACCCATTTGGGTGAGGTGCAAACTAAGATCAGTGATCAAATTCAGAAAATGCAGAAACAGGTGAAAAGTGAAATAGCTGAAGTATCTGGAACATTAAACACAAAAATTCAGGCAGCTACCAAAGAAATAAACTCAGTTAGAAATGCAGTATCTGACATTGAAGGTGTAGTGGAGGATCTGTCGAGGCAGATAGACTCAATCAATATTGAAGAACAGGTTAAGAGCACCGTGAAAGCACACGCGGAGGCATTGTCGGAACACTACGGTGAATGGATAAAGGGTAAAGACATTTCTATCGAAAAGAAGGTCAGGGAGGAGCTTAGGGAGACTGTCAAGGATGTAACTTATGAAATCTTAGCTGCTCCTGGTAAGTCGGGAGACACAGTGGTTTCTGAATTGGGACAGATTCGGAGAACACTTACACGGGATCTTCCCGAGTGGAAGCAGCAAGTAGTGGACGAAGTCAGAATGCTGAGAAACTGGGTAGAAAATCCGCACACGCATACGCAAACTATAGGGAACAACTCTACAGACGGTGACGAATGTCAGTCAACTCCTTATCATTCACCGCCTGATTACATTCAAAACAACAGTCCTGTTGAGCCCCGAGTAGGGAAAATAAATGATCCGCCCACAATCGTGAGTTTAATGCAAGAGGAAAGTGTGATTAAGCATCGCACTTTTCCTGTTTTTCATCCGCAGAAGCGAGAAATACACCCCATCGTGTTCCTAAAGAATTTTTCCGGCATATTTCCCATGAGCTGGACAGACAGACAGCGTATTCAGTTCGTCACTGGCTTTATTTCTGGTGATGCAGCATTATGGGGAACGGAAATGGTAGACACGTGTAGGAATTATGAAGAGTTTGAGAAAATGTTCTTGGCAAAATTTTGGAGTAATGGGGTACAGCAAAGATTAAGGAAGGAGGTGTATGGTGCGGAAATTTTCAATGAGAAGCATGGAAGTCTCCGGCGATACTTCGAGAAGTATCTAGCAAAAATTAAATTCTGGGATTCTCCGATTTCTTCCAAGGACGTAATTATGATTCTCAAAAGCAAACTCCCTGCGTCTATTAGAGAGAAACTAGTAAATGTGTCCGAAGAAGACACGGATGCATTCCTTTCTGTGCTGGATTCCTTAGATTTAATTAGCGAGGATGTGCGCTCCAAGGTTGGCAGCGGCAAATTCTTCCCTGGCAGCCAGCAGAATGCATCGCACGCGGACAACAATGCGCCGAAGGAGAGAGCGAGCTACTGCGACCGCTGTTGCCAACCTGCCAGCCGTTATGAAAACGCAAACGGCAATAACTTTAAACGGAAGCAGAAAACCAATTACAGTAATCAGCAGAGATACCACCCAATTTACAACCACCAGGTACAACATCAGTACGGAAACCCACCCTTTAATTCTGCGCCTGAGCAGCATGGAAATTCTCCACAAACTAGTGGTAATTTTTCAAATGGGCCAGTGTACAATCAAAGTTATAGGTCGAAAAATAGCGAATATCACAGGGCGAGGCCGTAATCAGTTACTATTTGTTCCCTTTAGCAATTACACAAATTTATTATAAAATGGTAATTCCAGACTCAGCAACAAATAAAGATATCACTCGTTATTAACAAAGGAATAAAGAGCTGTGTAGTTAGTAGTGCTTTCAGTGCATTACAAATTAGCAAATTAGCATAAAATACAGACGTAAAATGATTTAAAAACAAGCCAATGTGATCCCAATTAGAATTTTAAAGCAAGTAACGACAGTCATGACTGATGTCCTTTAACGCCAAGAATGGAAATTATAAAAAAATTAACAAACATACAGTGAAACAGAAATGCAATAGCAAAGGTTAATTTAAACGTATAGGCAACTGATCACCAAACGGGCGAGACAAAATGACGATAAACAGGTAGAACAACCATTTAAAACTGCTGTAACGCCCAGTATGGCAATTATATAAAAAATTAAAAAAAAACATACTGCAAAGCAGCAGATACAACAGCAAAGGATAATTTAAAAGGACAAGCAACTGATTACCAAACAGGTGAGACAAAATGATGGTAAACTTGGTAGCACAATCATTTAAACCAGCTGTAACACCAAGGATGGAAATTATATAAAAATTTAGAAACATACAATAAAATAGCAAATACAGTAATAAAACACAAGGGCCAGTCACAGACGGTGCACCAAGAATCGACCTCTGAGTAGGTCCGGCAAGAAACACTTTTGCGAGCGATGAGATAGGCGCCAAGAGTTGCATTCACTTCACAAGATGGTAACTCAAACTAGTGGCAGTCTAACGAATGACTAATGATAATCTTGCTGAGGCTACCCGACGTCCAACAAACCAAATGCAAAGATGTAAAAATACTCCAACGCCGGAACCGACGGTCTGGACTCCGCCCGCAGAATACTGTGCTTAGAGCGCCTGGAACGAGAAAGGAATCACTGCCACCAGAGTAGAAGGATCGCCAACTAACTTACAATCACGGAAGCTATCAAAACGACACGTCTCACCAGAAAGCAGCGGCAAGGCGAGGAAACGTACACTGCCTTTACATACACTAACCCCCAGGACAGGCAACTGGAGCTTAAGCGGCCATGGGATAGGAAAAATACCGCTGGTTGAACATAACAAATAGTGGCAAACTGGACGCAATAAATAGTAATTAGAAGTCCAGGAAAGTTAATCAGATCCGCCTTCCCCAAGTTTTCCACTCGCTGCTCTTCGCCTCGGCAACACTACGAGCAGCAACACGAACTCAAGTCACTGGAGAATCGCAAAATCTCACATTGGTGGAGGTTTCTCTACTTGAATCCAAGGCACTCAAAGCTTGCAGGATCCGGTTTACGACGAGGTCGTGCACCCTGGTGACCAGAGGCCTTCGATCCGGCAGTCCATGCGCCCCGCCAGTGGTCCCGGCAAATTCACGCACTCCACGGACCTCACTCCTCCTGAGCTCTCCAACCAAACTGCCCACTGACAAGACCCGGAGGAACCACGACGTCAGCCCAAAGATATGGCCATAGTTACTTCATGTCTATAACCGCCGCTGCTGCCACTAGCGGACAGGTAACGCTTGCGAAACCAACTGGCGTCAGTCAACACGAGAAGAAGACAAACTACCACAACCATGTTAACTAAACGATACGGTCTGGCCTCCTACAGAGGACGGAAACCTACAAACAGCACCAACGCGAGCCGCAGCACGGCTCAATGGCAGTTCTGATGTGCGTCGGACATGACCCATTTATGTTATCGTAGTTTACGGGCCGCAATTGGCGCAGGTGAAAGTGCACAGAACGATAATTCAATGGTTATGGGATCGAGTATGTAAGAGGAAACTTTTTTATTATTAGTTTTTACCGTACTTACATTACAGATGAGCCGAAATATTGCTCAATATTTGGTATTTATTAACTTTATCATAAAAGATTTGAAAAGGAAAGGCTAAGAATGACATGGGATTGCAAATAAATTCCCAAGAAAGGCCTGCTCTTACAACGTCCACGAGGACTCTTCAAATAACTTTCCAAGGAAGGGTTGAAATTAAAGCGTTTGATCAAATAAGTGTGTCGAGACTAGTCATTTGTCGACGCCAATCAAAATACACCTTTTAACGTCACGTCTAATAAATAATTTACACTCGTCTATCGTCTTTCCAAGCTGCCTATTCCAATCTACTTAAAACCGAACGCTTTACTGTCAAGGGGCACAATTTGTTTTCGTAGAACGGCAGGAGATGAACGAAAATAGCTGACTCGTATGCAGTGCAGTATGCCATAACTAGATTTGCAACAAATATTCGGCTATTATTCGGTATTCAGCCTATTCTGCTACTTTTATCCTATTCTGCCGAAAACCGAATTTATAGTTATTATTCGGCCGAATATCGAATAGTTAAGCAAGATGTTTCATTGTAGTCAGATAAATGGTAAAATGAACTTATGATTTATTTTATAACAATAATGTATTTTTCTTTTAATCATTACAGTATCCATAGGTACCTAATCAATTTCCTCATTACAAAAATTAGCAAAAAGGTAGGTGTCAAATACAAAAAAAAAATTATCTATTCCGCTGGCTCATTTTTAAAATAGTTAAGTCTAGACACATGAATCTCGTAATTAAAATTTAGAGGAGGAGGAGGAGATTAGTGTTTAACGTCCCGTCGACAACGAGGTCATTAGAGACGGAGCACAAGCTCGGATTAGGGAAGGATGGGGAAGGAAATCGGCCGTGCCCTTTCGAAGGAACCATCCCGGCATTTGCCTGAAGTGATCTAGGGAAATCACGGAAAACCTAAATCAGGATGGCCGGACGCGGGATTGAACCGTCGTCCTCCCGAATGCGAGTCCAGTGTGCTAACCACTGCGCCATAAAATTTAGAAGTGGAAGCTAATGGTGCAGAAAGACTAATTTTTCTGCATTTTTACGCAGAAGTTTACTCCTTTTCTTCTTGAAGACATCCCCATCTTCAGAAAAACGACGATCTGAATAAACACTACTTTCTGGCGCCGACAACTATTTTGTTGCAAGATTTGCCAAACACGTAAATTTATCTTTTCTTGCTTGCCGTCATGTGTATGGATCGTCATGACGTGATATGTTCTTAATATTTGAATAAAGGTGTGTTTCAGTTGCAACTGCATTTTTTTCTTTCGATCTTTCGGTATGAGCCACCTCTTAGAAGGAATCCATAAAAGATAAGTGAATAGTCTGCCTTTGGCTCTGTTCTTAGGGTCTCATTCTTTCAGCCCGAATAGGGGACGAATTCACGCTATCGTCGCTGCTTGTTTCACGGTTAATCGTTAGGCTATGGTTGAAAATATACTGCCTGACTTTTTCTCTTTGCAGTAGACTGGTGTAAACCTCCATTTAAAGCGTGTGTCTAAATCGGCAGCCATCAATAATTTTTACCATTTGCGATGTCTGCAAATCGTTCTCGCAGCCCTTGTTGTATGACAAACCTCACCGGGCTTAAATTCGGTGTTAGCCCTAACGTGCTTGTTTTAGCGTAATACCGCATTAATTAACAACATACGGAATCATTCCATAAATGCAAGCGTAGCCGGAACGTAATTTTTGTTATTTTGTCAAATGGCTGTAATAATTTCGAAACCTGGTCTAAAATCTCTCATCGTGCAGCAGACTCGTTGTCAACATCCCTCGTCGTGAAACAGAGTGAAACGGCCCGATTTTGTTCCATTAGCCTTGGAAGCATGTAATATGTTGAATTCGACCGTTTGCTGATAACTTCCACCAATTCATGCTGAGGGACATCCAAATCTTTCAGAACAGAATGCAATTTTTCCTGTGCAGTGCCAGAGTGATTAAAATAATTTACCATCCCCAAATATGTTGATATCATTAGGGTCATGGTTGACTGAGCCTTCAGACAATCGTTAACAATTAACTGAAGAACGTGAATGAAACAACACACTCAGGTCAAATCTGCCTCACTAATATCTTTTACTACACTACTGGACATTAAAATTGCTACACCAAGAAGAAATGCAGATGATAAACGGGTATTCATTTGACAAATATATTATACTAGAACTGACATGTGATTACATTTTCACGCAATTTGGGTGCATAGATCCTGAGAAATCAGTATCCAGAACAACCAGCTCTTGCCGTAATAACGGCTTGATACGCCTGGGCATTGAGTCAGAGCTTGGATGGCGTGTACAGGTACAGCTGTCCATGCAGCTTCCACATGATACCACAGTTCATCAAGAGTAGTGACTGGCGTAATGTGACGAGGCAGTTGCTAGGTCACCATTGACCAGACGTTTTCAATTGGTGAGAGGTCTGGAGAATGTGCTGGCCAGGGCAGCAGTCGAACATTTTCTGTATCCAGAAAGGCCCGTACAGGACCTGCAACATGCGGTCGAGCATTATCCTGCTGAAATGTAGGGTTTCGCAGGGATCGAATGAGGAGTAGAGCCACGGGTCGTAACACATCTGAAATGTAACGTCCACTGTTCGAAGTGCCGTCTATGCGAACAAGAGGTGACCGAGACGTGTAACCAATGGCACCCCATACCATCACGCCGGGTGATACGCCAGTATGGCGATGACGAATACACGCTTCCAACGTGCGTTCACCGCGATGTCGCCAAACACGGATTCGACCATCATGATGCTGTAAACAGAACCTGGATTCATCCGAAAAAATGACGTTTTGCCATTCGTGCACCAGGTTCGTCGGTGAGTACACCATCGCAGGCGCTCCTGTCTCTGATGCTGCGTCAAGGTTAACCACAGCCATGGTCTCCGAGCTGATAATCCATGCTGCTGCAAACGTCGTCGAACTGTTCGTGCAGATGGTTGTTGCCTTGCAAACTTCCCCATGTGTTGACTCAGGAATCGAGACTTGGCTGCACGATCCGTTACCACCATGCGGATAAGATGCCTGTCATCTCGACTGATACTGATACGAGGCCGTTGGGATCCAGCACGGCGTTCCGTATTACACTCCTGAACCCATCGATTCCATATTCTGCTAACTGTCATTGGATCTCGACCAACGCGAGCAGAAATGTCGCAATACGATAAACCGCAATCACGATAGGCTACAATGCGTCCTTTATCAAAGACGGAAACGCAATGGTACGCATTTCTCTTCCTTACACGAGGCATTACAACAACGTTTCACCAGGCAACGCCGGTCAACTGCTGTTTGTGTATGAGAAATCGGTTGAAACTTTCCTCATGTCAGCACGTTGTAGGTGTCGGCACCGGCGCCAACGTTGTGTGAATGCTCTGAAAAGCTAATCATCTGCATATCACAGCATCACGGTTAAATTTCGCGTCTGTAGTACGTCATCTTCGTGGTGTAGCAACTTTAATGGCCAGTAGTGTATGTTTCATCCATTGTCATGATTAACGACAAGAATTTCTGCTAGCTGGACGTCTTCTAAACTTGCAGTTTCCTGTAAACTAATCGCTATGTTTTCTACTGTGTGTTGTCCCTCAAAATGCTTGGTGCTCAGTTCTACATGTTTCACATTGAATTCACGATCAATAAAATGGACGATAATACTTTAAAAATTTATGCGGGTACGTCCACATGTCTTATGTCACGAAGATATAATCAGTCTCTGATAATAATCTTTCAACCGTTGCAAACACCTTAGGATATATTTCTAAAATTACTTTGTTTGATAAGTAAAGGTGGCTTGGTACTTTGTACTATGGCAAAACGCTATTGGTCAGTCTACTAAAATCACGTCTTTCTACTACATTTGCTGCCTAATTTCGAGTGTTATCATTTCGGTAGTTAAATGATAGTATTTTTTAGCCTTGCAATCATTAATATCCCATTTCTAGGTGTCTCAGTACCTTCTTCAAGATTCTATTCCTTTTTTGATGTCGAAGTTTTACTTACACCTGTATCTTGATCCTTGATTTCATACCCCTTAGGAAGCGTCGGTTGCACTAATGACTTTTGTCGCTGTGTTTATTTTTCAAATGATTTATCAATCCTGATGTAGCCGCCTTGTTTCGATTGCCACCAAGAGATATTTTTATTTTGGAATTTACACACAGCACTTTTCGGAATATTTTCATCGTCCTCAAAATATCTCCATGTTGTAGAAGCCATAATCGGTTATTATTAGTTGGACCTAGCAAAATTTCGCATTTAAACAAATAAAAAGGTAGAGAGTACGATAAACTGTGCTTACGTTTTGACGACATGTATCAAACTGAACTTCTCAACAAAGCACGCAGTGCAGTTAACAACTGAGAGTGCGGAACGGTGCGGCGTGGGAGTGAGTTACGTATCATTTGAACAAACGAGCGAGAAACAAACACGGCGATAGAAGTTTTCCCGCAACGCGCCTGCTGAATACTTTTGCGTAATATTCGGCTGTTCTGCTATTCGGCTAGAAACCCCGCAGAATATTCGGCATTTGACGTGTAGCAGAATATACTGCTCATTGGACGTCTATTGTTAAAAGAGCTCGCAACTGAAAAAATACAGCTCCAAATTTAGAACCTGAGTATGTCTGATAAATAGGAAAGACGCCCCTACGGGCCTGGCATGGCAGAGTAACCGTAGGATTTGAAACAACGTTTCTGTCTGTTATTCCAACTTTACTCGCGTTTGTCTGGAAACAACATTTTTCAGCACGCAAAGCGCTCTAGAACCTAGACAGATAAACCGATTCCTTTGTTTTTTTTTAAGTGAAAGACAATTGCAAAATGGTTTAAACGGCTTTGACCATTATGGGACTTAAGTTCTGAGGTCATCGGTCCCCTAGAACGTAGAACTACTTAAACCTAACTATCCTAAGGACATCACACACATCCATGCCCGAGGCAGGATTCGAACCTGGGACCGTAGCGGTTGCACGGTTCCAGACTGAAGCGCCTAGAACCGCTCGGCCACATCAGCCAGCCAAAGACAGTTACATATAGGGAAATTAGCAAGAGCTTTTATGGATTCGAATTTGAAATATTTTTTGAACATTTGAACTTAGCAAAAGTGCCAAGAAATTGACATGTTTATGAAATAGCTGCTCTCGTTTAAGGTATTTTTCAAAACACCATCATGATGGCCTCCACTATTCACTCTAATTTAAGCCTTAAGATTGTTTCTATTTTTATGGCTTTCTGAAATAGTGATGAGTCTGTACAGAACGTGCCACGAAGTGCATACTTTGAAAGGTCTGCAGCCACCATTTTTAATTTGTTATGAGATAATTCTTTTTTCATCCACGAATGTGTGTACAATGAAGTGGTAAAGTCCCCATTTTAATGAAAACAATCGTTGTACAAAAACATTCTGAACTTTACCCATTTTTGGTGCCTCTCGATCAAAACTTCCTCTTAGAAGTTCCCTAATCTTTTGACCTTACGTCGAATTGACTGTCACGGACGATGTTGGTGGCAAGTAATGTACGGTAGTCTCAGCCGTATTCCTTTGGAAGAGGGTTTAACCGCCTTACAGATATCACGCAGCTGAATATCTGCCCGGCCACCGCTAGTGCTTTTCCTCTGGCCGGGCGTTACGTAAAACGCGGCGCGCACCGCTGGGTAAGCGGCTCGATCGCCGTTATATAAAGCAGAGCGGGGCCACGGTTATCAGCGCCAGGTTGTCTGCATCCATTAAACAAATCGGCCTGCACGTCATTTGCGAAGTGGCTCGGAGCTCATTAATTACAGCCTCGGTCGGCAGTGCAGCCGGACACCGCCACCTGGGAGCGCGGCAGATCCGCGGGGACCTCTCCCGAGCACGCTCGCCACGTAACCAAGCAAACTATCGGGCTAGACGCTCCCAAACTATTTTCTTTTTCCTTTATTGCATTTCGATTCCACCCCAGAGGGAGGGGGGGGGGGCTGGCAGCAGCGTAATATGCTGCTCTGTAGCCTACAGAAAAGTTAAGAAACATAATGAGAATATAAAAAAAACAAGAGAAAAGGCGGTAAAACGGTGTAAAAAACTGAAAAATGGAGGAAAGTTGTGGAATTTAAAATATAAAAATACTGCGGTGACGATGCAGATGAAGACATACAATAAGTAGACAGACACAATTAAAAAAAAACAATAGTCTTGTTTCTGTGCGCATGAGATAAAAAACACAACTAATGGCAGTATGGTTGTTGTTTGCAACATTGACAGGGGACGCACAACAGTCAACACTCACTTAAAACAGCACTATACAGGTGACACGGCAGCTGATGGTAGAGGGGGGGGGGGGGCGGGGGAGGACCTGGACCGATGAGCGGGAAAAGGGGGAGAGAGGAGGAAAAGAAAAAAGGGAGAGCCGATGGAGGGAGGTGACATAGAAAATGGGGGGGGGGGGGCGGCTGGGCAGACACGAGAAGGAGTGGGAAAGGCAGTGGAGGGGAGAGCAAAAAGGATTTGGGTGAGAGAAGGGATGCAGATAGAGGGTAGGTCGGGGAAAAACAGGATGGAATGGTGGAAGAGGAAGGGGGGGGGGAGGTGAGGATCAGAGTTGACAAGAGGGATAAATGGAGGGAGAGGGGGCATCATCCGGGAGGGGGAGTCGACAGATGCCATCTTGGGAAAGGAGTTGAAGATTGGATACGTGAAGGGAAGGGGGGAGGTGAAGGTGTCACAGAGCACAGGGGTTCGAGAGGAGAGGAGCAACCAGGGAATGAGGGGGATCAAGGTGGTGGGAGATGTAGGGTACACAGATATGTTCAAGGAAAAGAAGCACATGGGGGAAACTAATGTCGTAAAGGATCTGCATGAGGGACAGGAAGTGTATTTGGAAGGCAAGGCAGAGAGCATGGCACTTGAGGATCTGGAAGGACTTACAGAATTTGGGGGGGCTTTAGTTTGGATAGAGAGGAGATGAGGGATCCAGGTGAGGTGACAGTCAATGGTGAGGCCAAGGTTGGTGAGGGTGGGGGAGAAATCAAGGAGTCGGAAGGAGCGAGCGGTACGACCTAAGATGATTGCCTGAGTCTTGGAAGGATTGATTGTCAGCAGTCACTGGCTACACCATGTGGCAAAAACGTCCTGGAGAAGGCGCTGGGACCGTTGGATGATAGGAGCGAGGGCAAGGAAGGTGGTGTCATCGGGATACTGCAGGAGGTGTACTGGAGATGGGGGGGGGGGCATATCTGCTGTGTACAGGAGGTAGAGGAGAGCTCCCAAACTATTTCGACTTCTCAGTGTTGTTGGCTGTTCTCAGCTGGTAGTGAGCCTGTGTCTCTGTTTAACTGCTTCAATTTCTTTTACCACAGTGACGATTGATTATCATGTGCTTATGTGCTACAGTACAGAGTATATAAAAAATCATCCGATGTAAAAAAAATCATAATTATTATGTTATTTGAGAAATGATCATGAACAACGTACTGTTGGAGCAAAAATTTCATCAAAATGAAATATTAGTTGTTGCACATAAATCAACTAATGAGTTGTTAATAATTTTAATTATAAGATGTCTTAATCGTAAGGGTTTATTCATTAGTAAATTATTTTACGAACGATTTTTACATGGTTCCCGCTAGGTAGCAGCAGTGTACGCCAATTGAGTTCTAGTAAAACTGGTGTCAGGACTACTGAAAGCATTTTGCCTTCCACGTTTTTTGCAGTGCAAGTCAGTAATAACTATCCAGCGTGACTTTCGTACTACATGCGATGTGGATCCTCCTACAGTACAGAGCATTAGACGATGGCATGAACAGTTCCGGGAAACAGGATGTTTGTGTAAAGGCAAATGGCCGGGCCATCCCCGAGTGCCCGACACAGACGTCGAACGCATCCGCCATAGTTTCACAACGAATCCGCGGATATTCATCTTGCAGCTCGATAGCTCAACATGCCCCTGATCACTCTCTGGCGTGTGTTGCGTCGACGTTTATAAATGAAACCATACAAAATTCAGCCACTCCAAGCTCTTCGTGAATGTGACAAAATACGTATTGAGTTCTGTAATTTCGTTCTTGGTGAGATGGAGGATGTTCTTCCACTCTTAGTTTTTAGTGACGAGACAACATTCCATTTAAATGGAAAGGTGAATGAGGGATACGGAACAAAGACATGAAGTTGTACAACATGAGAGGGACGCTCCAAAATTTAATTTTTTTTTTTGCAGTTTGACAGGAAAAGGTGTATGGTCCAGTTTTCTTTGCGGAGAACACTGGTACAGGAAGAACATACCTCGAAACGCTTGAGAGCTTTCTGTTTCCACAGTTGGAGACTGATTCGAGAGACCTCGAACAGGATGTACTGGAGTAAATGATTCAGTCTTACATTATTGGCCTCCAAGGTCACCGGACCTGACTGTATGTGATTATTTCTTGACCGTGTTTTTAAAAGACTCTGTTTATTTCGCCCCATTAACAATAACAATGAATCAACTGAGACATGTCATAACAACAGCTATGGAAGCTGTAACTCAAGACACCCTCGTTGCAGTGTGGGATCAATCTTAACACCGCATTGACACATGCCATGCATCCCAAGGGGGGCATATTGAACGGGAAACAAAATAAATAAATAAATAAATAAATAAACAAATAATACCTTTTCATAGGTATGAAAAAGAAACTTTTTGAGTTTCCTGTCCATTAATAAACAAAATTAACTCTGTTATGTTTGTTGGTTTCAGATATATAGACTTGCCTTATCAGATGACACCTTTTGATACACCCTGTACACCGTGAATATTGCAGTAAAATTTATGCCATTTCTCTTCGAACTCGAGCCTGAAAACGTTCTAAAATTACGTCAATTGGCTTCGAACGCGAGCTGGAAATGACATTAAAATTACGTCAGTTCTGTTTAATGATTGCTGGTACGCGAATAAAACGGATGAAAACACGTTTGGTAGCACTCTCTCTGCGATAACAACAAACCAGTATCAAGGGCTGAAATGACGGACAGCCATGCTACGACCAAATCAGTGATGTCACGCAGCTGTTTGTTTTCAATTGCTCTTGCTATGATGTGACGTCATCCCCTCCGACATTTTCATTGCTGCGTTGCACACAGCACGTGGTCGGTAGTTTTCTTTGAAAGTGCATGTAACGTATTGTGCAAGCGTACAATATCAGAGTTTCTCGAGCAACAGTACCTATAAAATCATTGTGACCGAGCAGTGAAGTGCAATGCCTGTCTGATTACCGGCTCGGGCTCGATTGCCGCTGCTACTACAATTTTTTTTTTCAAATGTTCAGATGTGTGTTAATTACTAAAGGACCAAACTACTTAGGTCATTGGTCACTAGACTTACACACTACTTAAACTAACCTATGCTAAGATAAAAAAACACACACACACACACACACACACACATGCCCAAGGGAGGACTCGAACCTCCGGCGGGAGGGGCAGATCAGTCCGTGACATGACGCCTCAAACATCAATATAATAAACTGTAAACCGAAAAGGTTTTGACGGTGGTACAAAAGCTGGTATATTAGTAAATTCAGCACGAAACGGTTTACCGTAGATTATCTGCTAAGGATGCCCTTTTCCAGTAGAACTTTGAAGTAGTAAGTAGGAGACAAATCTAATTGCGGGTGGGACCGGGGCGAGGCTCATGGCTTTGGCTCAAACTATGTAAATAGAAGCAGGTAGGTGCCCCCTTTACGATCGTAGAATATTTCGCTCGAGTAGGCCTTATGAAAAGCAGAAACGCTCATAAATTTGGGGTTGGTGCTTAAGTGTGAAGCCATTTTTCATAAGTTTAAAATAGACAACTCGATCCACATAACAGAGACTTCAATCATCATTAATATTTTTTCTTTCACTATTTCAAACATTCTGCCAACGCTGGGCTAACTTTTCTCTTCCGCGACTGTAGAACTCACGTGGTTTTGAGGCGAAGAACTCGTCGACCCATGTTCGGAGCGCATTTTCATAGGGAAAAGAAGTCCCTTGATGGATGTTCGATGGAGAGCGGAGACGCTGAAAACCTGAGGGCGCTAGTTCAGGTGAATAAATTGGGTGCGGAATGAGTTCCCATGTGAAGTCCTGTATAGCGTTTTCTGTCCGTCTAGCTGTAGCATCACTTCGTTTGGTCTTCCTGGTGGTTGCTTTTGTACTGCGTCTCAGTTGTTGACAATAAATGTCAGCAGTGACGGCTACAGTTCTTAGAAGAAATTCGTAGTACATCATACCATCGCTGTTCCATCAGATGTATAACATTATCTTTTGTGAATGCTCGTATGTATTCGTACAGGTATTTGCTGCCCTGTTAGGGCTCAGCCACTCCATTTCCTTGCGTTAGCACATAGCTATCATTTCTCGTCACCAGTAACCATACGCGATAGAAATGGACGGCATTGTTCACCAGCCAGCTTAAGATGTCCAAGCAGATGCACATATGGTCACACGCTGATTTTTGTGATCTTGGCTTAGAACATGCGACACTCGTACACGCTATTTTGGAACCTTACCTATTCCATGAAAGTGTGGATTAATGCGTTTAAACGATCCTCACCAAATCCCGTTCGCCTTTTGAACGTGGAGTGTCACTAATACCGAAACGACGATCCGTAAAAAGAGAAAGGCATTTCCTTCCAGTGCTCTGTCCAAAGGCATTATCACCATACCCGGCGCAAATGTTTCTGGCTGTCTCCGTTGCTGTCATCCCTCTACTGAACTCAGGCAGAAGAGTATGTGGGAAATGTTTCAATTTCCCCCACTTCACACTCCAATTTCTAGCGTCCGCAGCTCCACTCACCATCTAGAAGTAACAAAATTACAATATGTGAATTGAAATAGCAACAGTGAACCACAAATAAAAATGACAGTCGATAAATAAACTCAGAGGAACCGGAATACCAACGTGCAAAACAGAAACGCTACGAACTTACGCATCAACCTAATATTACAACTTTTCAACTTTGTACACATGACTATTCTCAGTTTCTAGAGAGCCTGAAAGAATGATAACATCTGCCTCAATTTCTTGGAGGCAGTGCTTGCCAGTTGTCGTGTGCTAAGGTACTACAGTACAATGTAAATGCTGAAGTGGAATTATACCGTTTCTCTTCCAATGCAAGAAAGGAATCACACTAAAATTCCACCACTTCTCTTCGAATTCGAGGTGACTTGCAAATAAGACGGATGTTTTGTAACACTCGAGAAACCAGTCATGTACTGAAATAAACACACGTTGGTTATAGAATTAGGTCAGTATTTTTCTTTGAATATGTGTCTGATGTACTGTGCAAGCGTAGAGTTGAAGAAACTCTTGAGGAGCACTTAATGGCTTCGTGACCGATTAGTCATGCCTATGAGTAGCTGTTCGCCGGCTCGGGTTCGATTCATGTTGCTAAATTTTTTTTTCATTTTTTTTATTCCTCATAATATTAAATGATTATTTATAGAATTCTGAGTCGTGCGCGGCTCGTGTTCCCTCCATCATGTATTTTACACCCTGTATTTAACGTACTTCCACCTCACTACGTTAATTTAAATTACTACTGTCACTGAGATGCTGCTTTGCCTGACCGTGACCGTATATCGATGGAAATACTAAAAATTATCAGATAGATTATATAATGGTAAGACAGAGATTTAGGAACTAGGTTTTAAATTGTAAGACATTTCCAGGGGCAGATGTGGACTCTGACCACAATCTATTGGTTTTGACCTGTAGATTAAAACTGAAGAAACTGCAAAAAGGTGGGAATTTAAGGGGATGGGACCTGGATAAACTGAAAGAACCAAAGGTTGTACAGAGTTTCAGGGAGAGCATAAGGGAACAATTGACAGGAATGGGGGAAAGAAATACAGTAGAAGAAGAATGCGTAGCTTTGAGGGATGAAGTAGTGAAGGCAGCAGAGGATCAAGTAGGTAAATAGACGAGGGCTAGTAGAAATCCTTGGGTAACAGAAGAAATATTGAATTTAATTGATGAAAGGAGAAAATATAAAAATGCAGTAAATGAAGCAGGCAAAAAGGAATACAAACGTCTCAAAAATGAGATCGACAGGAAGTGCAAAATGGGTAAGCAGGGATGGCTAGAGGACAAATGTAAGGATGTAGAGGCTTGTCTCACTAGGGGTAAGATAGATACTCCCTACAGGAAAATTAAAGAGACCTTTGGAGAGAAGAGAACCACTTGTATGAATATCGAGAGCTCAGATGGCAACCCAGTTCTAAGCAAAGAAGGGAAGGCAGAAAGGTAGAAGGAGTATATAGAGGGTCTATACAAGGGCGATGTACTTCAGGACAATATTATGGAAATGGAAGAGGATGTAGATGAAGATGAAATGGGAGATACGATACTGCGTGAAGAGTTTGACAGAGCACTGAAAGACCTGAGTCGAAACAAGGCCCCCGGAGTAGAAAACATTCCATTGGAACTACTGACGGCCTTGGGAGAGCCAGTCCTGACAAAACTCTACCATCTGGTGAGCAAGATGTATGAAACAGGCGAAATACCCTCAGACTTCAAGAAGAATATAATAATTCCAATCCCAAAGAAAGCAGGTGTTGACAGATGTGAGAATGTAGTCGAATTAAGTCGGGTGATGTTGAGGGTATTAGATTAGGAAATGAGACACTTAAAGTAGTAAAGGAGTTTTGCTATTTGGGGAGCAAAATAACTGATGATGATCGAAGTAGAGAGGATATAAAATGTAGACTGGCAATGGCAAGGAAAGCGTTTCTGAAGAAGAGAAATTTGTTAACATCGAGTATAGATTTAAGTGTCAGGGTGTCATTTCTGAAAGTATTTGTATGGAGTGTAGCCATGTATGGAAGTGAAACATGGACGGTAAATAGTTGGTCAAGAAGAGAATAGAAGCTTTCGAAATGTGGTGCTTCAGAAGAATGCTGAAGATTAGATGGGTAGATCACATAACTAATGAGGAGGTACTGAATAGGATTGGGGAGAAGAGAAGTTTGTGGCACAACTTGACCAGAAGAAGGGATCGGTTGGTAGGACATGTTCTGAGGCATCAAGGGATGACCAATTTAGTATTGGAGGGCAGCGTGGAGGGTAAAAATCGTAGGGGGAGACCAAGAGATGAATACACTAAGCAGATTCAGAAGGATGTAGGTTGCAGTAGGTACTGGGAGATGAAGAAGCTTGCACAGGATAGAGTAGCATGGAGAGCTGCATCAAACCAGTCTCAGGACTGAAGACCACAACAACAACAACAACAATATCTTTGTTTGACTGCTATTACTTCTCGATTGTTGTCTGTCATGCAGTTAGTTGGAACGTGCAAAGAGTGCGGTTCGGATCTGTCAGTCGGTTGGAACGCGTCTGGACCGCAGTCCGGACCTGCCAGCCGGGGAGTTGCAATGCGGCACTAGTGCAGTCGGGCTGGGGCAGCGACGTCTGCGTCGACATGGCTCGCCCGACCACTGCCGCCACGCATCACTTGAGCCAGGCCACGGTCTTGGTGGATCATCGGTCGGTCGTCCTACCGGACGACGCGTTTTGCCTCACCGATCGTTCATGAGTCAGCTGTGTGTGTGTGCATCGACTCCCGATTTGACTTCCTGTGTGCTTAGTTACTGTTGGCTATCGTTCAGGTCTCCGTGTAGTGTTTGTCAGGTTGTATGTGTAGTTGTCGTTATTTCCACTAACGATTATTTCAGATGTTACGGGCATTCTGAGGCAGTCGGTCGGTTGTTGCGGACGAGTGAAGTTATCTACGCGCAGTGCAGTCGGCTGGGTCCGCTGGCAGGCCCTGCGCAGTGTCGGAGCGTGCGTGGAGCTATCCGATCGCTACGAACTTCGTGGTTCACCGACCCAGGACGTCTAAGTTGCGTAGTGGTTTCAACTACCCAAGCCGCGTCCGTTCATGTTGTGGTGGTTCGTTTCGGTCGTTTGCTGTTGGGGAGGTTTTCCTGTGAGCAACACCGAGTGTTTCTACTGCTGAAATTTAGCCGCCATGCGGTGCAGTTAACTATTTTGGTTGACTACAATTCGAATGCACCAGTGGAATTTTCTACCTTGTGTTCTGGTTACCTGCCCTGGGCACTGACGTAAATTCAGGCAGTGTTCTTTAAGGTGAAGTTAACTATATTACCGTGATTCAAAGTCAAGTGTACCAGCGGAATTTTCTGCCTAGTGGCCGTTAGTGTTCCGGTTACCTGCCCTGGCAACTAACGTAATTTCACGCAGCGTCCTTTCCTCACCTGTTGTTACTGCCCAACATGGTGTGTAATTTTGATAGCTACTACATACTCCATTGTCGATTATCACGTTTCTAGCCTTTTCTGTTTGAGTTCTCATGTACTGATTGACAGGAAGGAAGTAGTGGTGTCGGTTGGTCCGTGGCTGTCCCCTGGTTGGGTTCCGACGGATCAAGTGTAGTTGGGCTCACCAACTGTCTCACCTAAGTGAACGAGGGCAGACCGACCACCCTGGAAGCTTCTGAATGCCATCGGTGTTTAATTGTCTGTTTTCAGCTACATAAAATTTAAGGCTTATGGTTATTTTTTTTTTCTTAAAAATTTTGCAAAATTAATTCTTAAATTTATCTTTCAAACTTAAACATTGCGGCCTTTTGCCTTTAAAACATTATGGTAATGTATTTTAAAATTTTGAAACATAATTGTGGCCTTCAGCCATTGGTATTGCACCTTGCATACGTTTGTTCTATCTACTTTCCTGTGACGTATTTTTTGTTATCTTATTGCTATCTTAATTGGATTTTTATCTTGTTGATTTGTTACGATTTCCTATTTGGAGGCCTTCAGCCATGAAAGAGTTGCATTCGGTAAAAGTCGGGCTATGTTCCGCTTTGGTTGTAGAAGTTATTAAATTACAGTATATTACAATTAGAAGGTAAAACTGACCCAAACCTATTTGGCCCTTTCCACAATCCTAATTGTCTATTCTGCCCAGCGGGTTTAGCGGAAGTATCAAATGCAAACATCAGTTTTTATGCGTTTATTTAATATAATCAACTAATTTATGATTACTATCATTTGAAGTGAAAAACCTATAGGCCACCACAACGGAGCACACTGGCTAAAGTTTGCACGAGCTGACACTGCTCCTACGCATCTTCTCCGTCGAAAACACACAGATGAGCAAAAACATCATGATCATTCTGTACGTCCATCTTTTCAGAGACGCTTGCGGGAAGTCAATGCAAACACCATCCAGCCCTCTAATTTCCAAACTGTTATTTTATTGGGCTGCCAGTTTCGGTGATGTATTACGCTATCCTCAGGCCCCCTGTCCGACATGTAGGAAGATTCCAACCTCGGTTCCCGCCGAAATAGCGGCCAGAATTCAAAGATTGTTATCTGTAGATTTCTGCTTCATATTGTGATCCCTTCAGACATCTTGATGTTTGAAGTCATCGCTGTATCAAACAGTCGGTTAGGAGGCCTGAATATGGAGTAATATACGGTCGAAACAGATAGCCCAATGAAATAACAGTTTGGAAATTAGACGGCTGAAAGGAGTTTGATTTGACATTCTCTATCATGATCACTGCCCAATACGGTACCGAATGCCGCGTAGAGGCGTTGCAGGCATGTCACGCAGTAATGAAAACATACAAACAGAGGAGGGGCGGATGGGGAATCATTCTAAAGGTAACATGATCTGAGAATGCAGCAATCTACAGGCAAAGCGAGGATTACCGTGGCTCGAAAAGTGGGACCAAGAATTTCTGAAGTGACAGTGCGGATCGGTTGTTTGCCTGTACCTATCGCAAGCATCTATGGAAACTGGCTGAAGGATGGCGACACCATGACTAGGCCTCAAGGTGGTGATGGTGACCGTGGTGGAGGTGGTAGGTTCCTGTGGGACCAAATTGCTGAGGTCATCGGTCTCGAGGCTTATACAATATTTAATCAAACCGAAACTAACTTACACCAAGGATAACACACACACTCATGCCCGAGGAAGAACTCGAACCTCTGAGGGGGGGGGGGGGGGGGAACGCACGAACCGTGACAAGACCCCTGAGATCGCGAGGCTACCACGAGCGGCCAGGTCTCAAGGTTATGGACGTCCACGCATTAGCACAGAAGGCTACGCTTTTTTGTAAACATCTTCTACTCAGTTCCAAAGACAGCAAGAGCAGTAAGTGTGAGAACTATCACACAATAACCTAACAGCTCAAGCATGCAGGTTGTTGGAATGAATAAATACAGAACAATGAACATAAAATTGACGATCCTTTAGATGACGATCAGTATGGCTTTGCCAAAGATAAAAGCACCAGAGAGACGACTCTGACGTTGCGCTCTATAATGAAAATAAGACTGAAGAAAACTGAAGACATTTTCATAGGATGTTCGATAATCTGAATATAAAATAGGAGTAAGCTACGGGGAAAGACGAGTAATACACAATATGTACAAGAACCAAGAGGTAACCATAATACTGGAGCAAAGTGTTCTGATTAAAAGGGTATACGTCATGGTAGGGGAACTAGAAAATCTGAATTGCTAAGGCTCAACCTAGATAGATTGTGGTTAGTGAAGTTAAATGGAATGAAAACAAGCATTTCTGCTCAGACGGGTAGAGGGTAATATCAACAGCAAGAAAAAATGGTATAACGAAAGTAGGATTCGTTATGAATAGCAAGGTAGGGCAGGGGTGAGTTACTGTGACCGGTTCAGTGATACGGTTGTTCTCAAAATCGACAGAAAAACAACATCGATAACGATAGGTCACTTATAAATGCCAACGTTGCAAGTCAAAGATGAAGAGATACAGGAAGTTTTCAATGGGTAATTCAGTAAGTAAAGGGAGACGAAAATCTAATAGTCATGGAGGATTGGAATGCAGTTGTTGGAGAAGGAGTAAATGAAATATTTACGGCAGAGTATGGGCTTGATCCTAGGAATGAGATAGGCGAAAGATTAATTGAATTCTGCAATAAATTTCAGCCAGCTAATGCTCTGTAAAGAATCACAACAGGAAGAGGTATACTTGGATAAGGCGGAAAGATTAGGGAATATTTCAGTTAGATTACATCGTGGTCAAGCAGTGATTCCGAAATCAGATACTACACTGTAATGCGTATCCAGGAGCAGATACAGACTCAGATCACAATTTGTTAGTGATGAAGAGTAGGCTGAAGTTTAAGAGGCTAGTCAGGAGAAATCTTTGCTCAAAGAAGTGCGATACGGATGTAATATGAAATGAGAAAATACATTGGAAAATCTCTGAGACTCTAGTGAATGCGATTTGAAGAAGCTCAGTACGCAGTTCAGTTGAAGGGGAATGGACATGTCTAAAAACGGCTCTCACAGAAGTTGGAAAGGAAAACGCAGGTGCAAAGAAGGAAACTGCGAAGAAACCTTGGGTGACACTAGAAATACTTCAGTTGATCCGGAAAGAAGGACGTACAGAAATATTTAGGGTTGTTCAAGTCAGCAGAAATGAAAGTCACTTAGGCATGAAATAAGTACGAAGTCCTCGGAAGCTAAGGTGAAATGACTGCAGGAAAAATGTGGAGAAATCTAAAAAGAAATTACTGTCGGAGGGACTGGCTAAGCATATAGAAAAGTCAAAATAACCTACGTGGAAATTAAAAGGAAGGGTGGTAACATTAAGAGTTCAACGGGAACTTCAGTCTTAAAGGCAGAGGAGAGAGCGGATAGAGATAAAGAGTACAATGAAGGGCTCTGTGAGGGGAAAGACTTGTCTGATGTGGTCGGAGAACAGACAGGTGTCGACTTAGATGAGATACGGAAGACTTACGATTGAATAAGGCAGAAGGGATAGATAACATTCCATTAGAATTTGTAAAGTTATTTGGGGAAGTGGTAACAAGACTTCTATTGGCTGGTGTGTAGAATGTGTCTGGCGATATACCATTTGACTATCAGAAAAATATCATTTGTACGATTCCGAAGATTGCAAGTGCGAGATATTATCGTACAATCAGCTTAACACATCATGTATCCAAGTTGCTGACAATAATGAAACAAACAAGAATGGAAAAGGAAATTGAGGATCTGTTAGATAGCGACTAGATTGGCTTTACTATATGAAAGGGCACTGGATAGGCAATTCTGACGTTACGGTCGATAATGGAAGCAAGAAGAAAAATCAAGATTTGTCGACCTGCAAAAATCGTTCGGAAATGTAAAATGGTACCAAATGTTCGAAATTCTAAGAAAAGTAGGGGTCATCTGTGGAAAAACAGATAATATACAATATGTACAAGAACTAATGCTGTTATGATGCTTTGGCGTGGACGCACCTTTTACTGTACAATTTACGTTTCAGATTATCATCAGAACCAGACATTATTAGCCCAAAACCATCTACGTTGTAAGCGAAAACGGCTGCTGATGTAGGATTTGGGTGACACCGATTCTCAGTTAGTAAAATGTTCCAAGCTATTATGCGTGGTAGAATAGATTCCACGTTAAAACCCGATGTTTTGTCCCCGTAACCATTCTTTAGCAATGCACTGGTGAGATGTTTTAATTCTGCGTCAATCAGCTTTAGTTCGCAGGGTTTCCTTGCTCTATTCGCCACACGCATGGAAGGTCTCAAGAAGAAGACTGTTCCGCTTTTCTCCTCCCTCACAATACTGTGTCGTCGTGAACGGCTAGTGTTATTCCGAAGTTTTTGAGGACTAAGTGACTATACAGAACGGACAAGGTACAGCGAATTTTCAAACGGACGGAATAGGCTTTACACCATGAGTGGATTCAATAGACCCGCCGGGACCCGGCAACCACAGTTAATGTCTCTCAGTATTACTATCAGCAATAAGTTGCGTAGTCGTGACTGGAACAGAATTAACAGACTATTACACAATCCTGTTAGGAAGCGTATGTTGACAATGTCTAATAGAATTGGGTTAATTTACAACCTAATCAGGCAATTCACCGTTTAGATGCTCCCGCACAGTTATCAATTCACGCGGACTTTCGTTATCTGACGATGAGAGATCTGTGCTTGCCAAGTATGGAAGTTTCTCCAGTAGCGCCCACGGGAGAAATATTAGCCAGTGTAGATCAGGCATTCTTACCTTGGACACTGTTACAGCTGAAGAAACCCGTATAGAAGCGGTAAGAGTACTGTCTCGCGCAAAGCGTCCGAAATATAATTTAATTGTGGGTGAGAAATTTGCCCTCAAACGCCTGAACGATAGTGTTATCATTCGTCCGGCTGTCAAGGGAAATGCGCGGTTATTTTGAATGTGACCGACTAAGAGAGTAAGATTAACGACTTATTAGATCCACAAACATATAGGAAACTGAGTAAATGCCCCACCGACAAAGATCTTAGAACTCTTAAGCGGTTGGTAAAGAAGTCCTCCATCGAACAGAGAGTCCAGAAAAGCCTGTTCAATTCTATTTTGTTACCAACAAGACTCGATGGATTGCCGAAGGTACACAAAGAACAAATTCCTGTAAGGCCTATCGTGAGTGCCCGCATCTCGTGGTCGTGCGGTAGCGTTCTCGCTTCCCACGCCCGGGTTCCCGGGTTCGATTCCCGGCGGGGTCAGGGATTTTCTCTGCCTCGTGACGGCTGGGTGTTGTGTGCTGTCCTTAGGTTAGTTAGGTTTAAGTAGTTCTAAGTTCTAGGGGACTTATGACCACAGCAGTTGAGTCTCATAGTGCTCAGAGCCATTTGAACCTATCGTGAGTGCTGTTGGTTAGCCAACCTATTCGATTACCTTGACAATATTATCACCACCGTGCGTGGGTGGATAGGATTCGTAAATCAAGAATTAGACGTATTTTATCAGTAAATTAAGCGACTTAGTTGTCCAGCCAAAGGATAAACTAGTTCTGATGTGGTGTCGCTATTCACTATGGTTTTGCTCAATGAAGTGTTGCAACAGCTGAATCGGATTTCTCCCCGATACTGTAGAACTATTTAAATATTTCCTCACAACCACATATTTCAAAAGGACCGATGAGTTCTATGAACAGACGGATGGTGTCGCTATGGAGAGGCCCTTAAACCTAATTCCATAGAACTTCTTTACGAAAAAATTCAAGGAGCAGGCCCTGGAAACTGCGAATAAGAAACCGAATATTTCGTTTCGGTATGTGGATGAGAAGTTCGTTTTTTGACGGCATGGCAGGGTGGTGGTGGTGGTGGTTAGTGTTTAACGTCCCGTCGACAACGAGGTCATTAGAGACGGTGGCAGGGTGGAACAGGTGGTTTTCACAAACATCTGAAAGGCATCAATCCGAAGATCCGGTTTACCTTGGAGGAGAACATAGGCTAAAGATTACATTTCTTGGCCGACCGGAGTGGCCGTGCGGTTCTAGGCGCTACAGTCTGAACCGAGCCACCGCTACGGTCGCAGGTTCGAATCCTGCCTCGGGCATGAATGTGTCTGATGTCCTTGGGTTAATTAGGTTTAATTAGTTCTAAGTTCTAGGTGACGGATGGCCTCAGAAGTTAAGTCGCATAGTGCTCAGAGCCATTTGAACCATACATTTCTTGATGTGCTAATTTTCAGAAAAGGAGATGGTAGATCGTGCCACACTGTTTACCGAAACCCACACACACACACACAGACCGTTCCTGCAATGGAATTCGAACAACCACCCACAACATAAACGAGGCGTCGTAAAAAACCAGAGCTGCTTGACGCAGAATAAAACTATCTGAACAGTTCATTACCCAAGAATGGTTATTCGTTCTCAGAGGTAAAAAGACCATTAAAACCACCGAAGAGTGAAGATTATAATTACAAGATTATAATAAAGCTTTTCGTGTAGTGTTGGCTCCAGTTCTTCTTGTCTCGGGGTCTAATTCTTGAAGCTGATATTCACACATTTTAGGTTCTCATGGTTGACCTGCTCTAAATAAATTTGAAGATTGTTGTAGCAGAATTTTTGTTGTAGGATTTTCAGATCAACAAAAGCTGAACTAACGTTGTTAGCCCAAAATACAAAAATAAATCTGATCACATCACATGCATGCTTACTACTACTTCACTCTGCGGTAATAACCATATTCCAAACGGTTTACAGTTTTTCTTGAAAAATGAATTTCTGTCAATTTCTATTATTATTTCATAAATGAATCCAGAAATAAAACCTAGTAAATAGTGCCAGATTGCGTAATTAACAATAGAAATTGTGAGTGTACCAAATAATTCGCAATTTCAAATGTTTCTAAAAAAAGTAATTTTAACAGTACATTCAGATTACTTATCGATTGTAACAGCGAAAATAAATTAATTCCTTTTCATAAATTTTAGCTTGAAATATAACATATTATGTATAAAATTATATGAAAGTTTTTAGAAAAGCAGCTGAGATAATACTGACCAGTTCAAAATTCGAAAAATAATACTGGTATCGACAACTACTGTTGAGGAATTTTAGAAGAGGATGTGCAGTTACAACATGTACGGGGACACTACAAAAGAACGGTCAAAACCGACTAAGAGAACACATGAGCCATTGAAGAAGAGCGGAGATTGACAACCAGCTGTTGCGGAGCATGCTTTCCTGGCAGGAGACGACCACATTCATTTTGATAGGACTCAGGTACGGGCAGCCACAAGAAGATACCACCAAACGCTATACAGAAAGACAACAGAAAATGTAAAGCTCCCCAGGAATTTCAGTAGCAAGGAGGAGTGCATGGAACTGAACGACATCTGAAGATGATGTGTACCCGTCTTCCACCGTGGGTACCACAGCGACGATGGCAGTCGATAACGGCTAATAGCGCTGGTATATTTAAAACATGTGACGTCACTCCACATCTACATCTACGTGATTACTCTGCTATTCACAATAAAGTGCCTGGCAGAGGGTTCTCTACCATTCCACTCTCGAACGGCACGCAGGAAAAACGAGCACTTAAATCTTTCCGTGCCAGCCCTGATTTCTCTTATTTTATCGTGATGATCATTTCTCCAAAATATGTAGGTGGGTGCCAACAGAATGTTTTCGCAATCGGAGGAGAAAACTGGTGATTGAAATTTCATGAGAAGATCCCGTCGCAACAAAAAACGTCTTTGTTTTAATGATTGCCACTTCAATTCACATATCATGTCTGTGACACTATCTCCCCTATTTCGCGATAATACAAAACGAGCTGCCCTTCTTTGTACTTTTTCGATGTCATTCGTCAGTCCCACCTGATGCGGATCCCACACCGCACAGCAGTACTCCAGAATATAGCGGACAAGCATAGTGTAAGCAGTCTCTTTGGTAGACCTGTTGCACCTTCTAAGTGTTCTGCCAATGAATCGCAGTCTTTGGTTTGCTCTACCCACAATATTATCTATGTGACCGTTCCCATTTAGGTTATTTGTAGTCCTAATCCCTAGGTATTTAGTTGAATTTATAGCCCTCAGATTTGTGTGACTTATCGCGTAATCGAAATTTAGCTGATATCTTTTAGTACTCATGTGAATAACTTCGCACTTTTCTTCATTCAGGGTCATTTGCCACTTTTCGCAACATACAGTTATCTTATCTAAATCATTTTGCAAGTCGTTTTGATCATTTGATGACTTTACAAGACGGTAAGTGACAGCATCATCTGCAAACAATCTGAGACGGCTACTCAGATTGTCTCCTATGTCGTTAATATAGATCAGGAAGAATAGAGGGCGTATAACACTTCCTTGGGGAACGCCGTATATTACTTCTGTTTTACTCGATGACTTTGCCATTGCGCGGAAGCACCCGGAAGAGGAATTTGCTGCAGTCAGTAGGGAGCTAGGTTGTGCATCGGACATTCAAAGGAGCTACGATCCCCTTTGAAAATGTCCTCTGCAGATGTGAACGAAACGTTGGGTTTTAATGTGCACTCCATCAGATCACGCTTAGAGACTGGAGCATTTTAGTATGTGTGACATTACCGGTCATGAATGTTTACATTTTACAAATGGTACTGGTCCTACTTTTATATCAAAGTAAATACGGCGTCCTTGATTATTTATCATATATGTGCATTAGGCTGTTGTCCAAGACATATGTCTTGTTACGATTACGTCTTCCAATGCTCAAGACATCATCATTAGAGACGATAACAATTCAGAAAGCAGTTACAGTCTGAAACGGGCTCAGCAGGCAGATCTGTTTGTACGTATCCACTCAACGCTTGATTCGTCATGTCAACAAAACGCTTAAGTTCTCAGAGCCTCGCTGACGCGTGTGTTACAGAGCCAGATGCGGGGAAGATTTGGCACTGAGGCCACCACCTTGTCTAGACTACACCACAGTCAACGTATCTGTGCTAAGCTGATGCCTGAATGAAGGACGGACATGACAGAATGGCCACTGAGTAGTACGACAGTTAGAGCATTTAGATCCTGTCAGTCGCGATAACTTTGACAAACCAGTAGCAGACGGGTAAGTTTACTTGCCGCATAGCGTACTCTCTATGCTGTCTTCCCATATGATGATGGGACAGCCCTTGCCGCTTCTACCCTCCCCACCGAAATTTAGAAATGAATATGACGACTGAATGGACAGGAAAACTGATAAACAGAAGATTGGTATAGACCTAGAGTACATTTTGTAAGCTAACCAAAATATTGAAAATAACAATTTTAGTACGTGCAAACGAAAGTTAACATTGTTGAACGTTCCCAGTCTTAACATATGGCAGTGAGGCATTGGTATACATTGAGAAAATCATTCAAAAACCGAGGCTTGCTCAGTGATGTTACTATGAAGGCGTAATTACGACTGCAATGAGAATAACATGACCGTGGGCAGAACGTATACTCCTGTAAATGTACAGGAAGGGGACCAAGAAAGTACTGTATTCCAAACAATGAGAAAAGTTGGAAAATAGAAATTAATGGTATGGGGGTAACTTGAGAAAGTAATGAGACAGGTGGAAGATGCCTTTAGCCAGAAGCAGATTCCAAATTGCCGATGATGATGAGAATCACGATGTTATGTGAAAAGCGCATGATTAAGACCTTAACATGTAATAAAAATGTATGTGCAGCACTAAAGACATGTATGTTCAGAGGCTATTTGACCTATTTTGACACACAAGGGCCTACTTCTCGCACAGTTCCATTCGCCCTCTCCCTCCCCCTCCACTCCCCCCCCCTCCTCCCCCGGTCTCTCCAACGGACCAACTAGGTGAGAAAAACTAACTTACATGTCCCTCGCACAAAGATTTATGCATGTCAAATGCTGAGGTTAAATCCGAGAAGCGGTACTTGTTCAGTTCCTGATATTTGCTGAAACTTTCTGCTATTTCAGAACTCACAAGCATTCCATTACTTTGCTTTAATGGATTCGTGTCTGAGAGATTTGAGTCCTAAATGTTGTACTTCCACGGTGAAAGACGGCCGTTTAGAGCCGAGGATGTATAATATGGGAAGGAGGTGCTTCAGACTTACGCTGTATATTGTTCTGAAGCCGGCACCGCCATGTTAGTAGCCCATAATCATTAGCAGACTGCTGTTCAAAATTTCTAATTATTCTTGACTTCTGACGTGTCTACGCAACAGTTGGTTTAAATAGTAAAGATTACACTGCTTTCGTGAGTAACATAGTGTCGGGAATGCAGCTCCAGAAGTTTTTATGGTCTTAAAGATATTTTTTAACGTAGTACGATGCAAATCGGCTCGTTAATGTAATTTTCTTTTGGTTATACTTTTCGAATAACCAAGAGGCTAAGTACATGATGTGGAAAGGCTGCTTCGTAATTCAGCGTTTTCCTTAATACGGCGGCCATCCTGATTTAGGTTTTCCGTGATTTCCCTAAATCGCTTCAGGCAAATGTCGCGATGGTTTCTTTGAAATGGCGCGGCCGACTTCCTTCCCCAATCCGATGAGACCGATGACCTCGCTGTCTGGTCTCCTTCTCCAAACAACCCCAACCCCTTAATAAGGACTGGCGAAACTGCTGTTCCGCCTGTGACCTCTTCCCGAAAAACGCTGAGGATATAATTATGATGCTATGTCCAGTCGGTTTGGAATATTTCCTTCTCAAAGCGTTTAGAGGTCGCTTTAAGTTGTACTGAATGGAAATCTAAAGTCAGTTTACAGAAATAAAACCACTACACTAAAAGTAACCATCACAACTAAAATTCATGTATATATTAGAAAATGTTGCTTGAAAAAGACCTCTCAAGAATGAAGTGTGATTCTTCTACACTTTGAGCTAAATCAGAACGACTATACACCTGTTACGATGCACGTTGACATTTTTTACCAAAACACTTTCCCCAGGAGCTAATATTTGAGGCTGCTAACATGGTGGACGTCCGCTTCATCTCTGTGACCTCACACCTCCACTAATTTATCTCTGTGATTAGAACCAATTTAGAACGGGCGCCTCTTATTTATCGCAGGACTGCTCCACCCTCGACGCAAGTCACTCGTTTTGATCACATACAGGGTGACAATTATTGAACTGTATGAAATAAAATCGTCACATTTCTGAACGGTTTGCGTTAGGACGTTCAAACTGCAGTGCTGGATGCGGGACATGATGAAAATTAGTATAGTACGTATGGTTTAGAGACGAAGCCCATTTTCATTTGGATGGGTTCGTCAGTCTGCAAAATTTCCGTATTTTTGGAACTGGGAATCCCCATTTCGCGATCGAGAAGTCTCTTCATCCTCAATGAGTCAGTGTGTGGTGTGCAGTGTCCAGTTACGGAATAATCGGTACAATATTCCTTTATGGCATGGTGGCTATCGAAAGGTATGTGAAGGTTTTGGAAGATGATGTCATCCCCCTTATCCAAAATCACACTGATTTCGACAAGATGTGGTTAATGCAATACGGAGCTCCACCCTATTTCCTATGGAAGCAGGAGAGTGTTTGATGTCCTGGAGGAGCAGTTTGGGGACCGCATTCCGGCTCTGGGGAACCGGGGGCCACTGGAATGGGCCTCGATTGGCTGCCATATTCTCCGGATCTGAACACAAGCGACTCTCTTTTGTGGGACTATATTAAAGGCAAGGTGTACAGCAATAACCCCAAAACCATTGCTCAGCTGAAGACAGCCATTAAGGAGGTCATCGACAGTATAGATGTCCCGGCAATTCAGCGGGTCATGCGCAATTTTGCTATTCGTCTGCGCCACATCATCGCCAATGATGGCAGACATATTGAAAATATCATAACCTAAATTCGAATATGTGTAGTGACGTTTACATGTCGAATAAAGTGTGTGTACTAACTTGTAACTAATTTTCTTTTTTCCATATAGTTCAATAATTGTCACGCTGTACATTCCGTGAGAGGTCGCCTCTTTCTACTCGAACGAAACATTGTTGAGAAATTGCCAACATGCAGGATTCATTTAGTGCGAGCTAAGGCCTCCGGCCGGCTTCGACCAATGACAACTTAAGGCTGCAGAATTCGTCTCAGTTCTCGCTACACTTCGCGAGACAAAGCTTAATTCTTACCGGTACATCTACGTCGTCCGGAGGAATATGCTGTACCAAGTACTTTGTCTAGGGCCAGTTCGAAAGCATTTGACCAGCAAACATCGGCACTTTGGTAAGATCGCAGCCTACCGCAAATAATGGTTCAAGTGGTTCAAGTGGCTCTGAGCACTACGGGACTTAACATCGGAGATCATCAGTCCCCTAGAACTTAGAACTAATTAGAGCTAACTAAGCTAACGACGACACACACATCCATGCCCGAGGCAGGATTCGAAACTGCGACCGTACCGGTCGCGCGGTTCCAGACTGAAGCGCCTAGAACCGCTCGGCCACACCGGCCGGTAGCAAATAATGGAACCGCTTTCTCTTAATTGGGAACTATGTTAAAAGTCAAGTTAAGTAAAGTCGTGACGTTTTCGGGAACGTTTGTCTCCACATCTCACACGAAAAATATCGTGTCTTTGTTAACATTCTACTTGATTCAAAACACATTATCGGAATCGTCTTTGGAACAGGCACCTGCAAACTCAAAACCAACGTTTTACATGTATTTGCTGGTTTTTCAGGAATTTGTAACATTCTTTCTTTTGTGAATCGAAGTAGTTTTTCGGAGGGAGAGTTAGCTACGCTTACTCGGTGTTTACTCGTCACCATCCTGACGATGCTGTACACCTTGTCTATTGCTTGATTATATTATTTACTATCGCACTTACGTTTCGTGGGTTAACTTAAACCTTTTCGTGCTATTGCCAGTCCCAACCACGTTTATTCAAATCCATATTTTAGTTTTCATGTACTCCCAAGGTGGTATGCTTCTTGCTTACGGCTGAATTTGTATTCAGGGTTCACTGTGGCCGTGATTTCGGTTAAGCTTGTGTTTAGTAAGCGATTTTCAGGAAACGAGGTAAGTCGAAGCCGATGTAGTTACTCGGAGATTTTCTGGCGATGAGACAACGTGACTGTATGCTACTGCATTCACTACACATGCTACTTGCTATGGGTTATTAGGTAAAACAGGTAACAGACGAGAAATACATTTTTGTTCTTCCACTTATCGGACGTACTGTATAAGGTACAATTTCCAATACTTGGGGACCGTATCACATGCGTTTAACAACGCCACATGTTCCATATTCATTTGTATCACTTCCGAGTAACCCGGCCTCCTCGGATATGAAAAATTCACATAGCTTTATAATTGGGATGCTGATACTTCCGCGATATAAATTTCATGGCATGGAATTTATTCACCACCCTGAATGAACTCATGTAATTTGTGAAGAATATGATAATGGCTTATAACGTTCTTGCGAACTCAGTACAACTTTCTTTCATCTTGCCTAACGTCGGCTACTCAGTTCGTTCATCCATAAGATGTCGAAATGCATTGTTTTCATACATCAGTTACTTCAGTGTTGATGCTTGTATTATACACTCCTGGAAATTGAAATAAGAACACCGTGAATTCATTGTCCCAGGAAGGGGAAACTTTATTGACACATTCCTGGGGTCAGATACATCACATGATCACACTGACAGAACCACAGGCACATAGACACAGGCAACAGAGCATGCACAATGTCGGCACTAGTACAGTGTATATCCACCTTTCGCAGCAATGCAGGCTGCTATTCTCCCATGGAGACGATCGTAGAGATGCTGGATGTAGTCCTGTGGAACGGCTTGCCATGCCATTTCCACCTGGCGCCTCAGTTGGACCAGCGTTCGTGCTGGACGTGCAGACCGCGTGAGACGACGCTTCATCCAGTCCCAAACATGCTCAATGGGGGACAGATCCGGAGATCTTGCTGGCCAGGGTAGTTGACTTACACCTTCTAGAGCACGTTGGGTGGCACGGGATACATGCGGACGTGCATTGTCCTGTTGGAACAGCAAGTTCCCTTGCCGGTCTAGGAATGGTAGAACGATGGGTTCGATGACGGTTTGGATGTACCGTGCACTATTCAGTGTCCCCTCGACGATCACCAGTGGTGTACGGCCAGTGTAGGAGATCGCTCCCCACACCATGATGCCGGGTGTTGGCCCTGTGTGCCTCGGTCGTATGCAGTCCTGATTGTGGCGCTCACCTGCACGGCGCCAAACACGCATACGACCATCATTGGCACCAAGGCAGAAGCGACTCTCATCGCTGAAGACGACACGTCTCCATTCGTCCCTCCATTCACGCCTGTCGCGACACCACTGGAGGCGGGCTGCACGATGTTGGGGCGTGAGCGGAAGACGGCCTAACGGTGTGCGGGACCGTAGCCCAGCTTCATGGAGACGGTTGCGAATGGTCCTCGCCGATACCCCAGGAGCAACAGTGTCCCTAATTTGCTGGGAAGTGGCGGTGCGGTCCCCTACGGCACTGCGTAGGATCCTACGGTCTTGGCGTGCATCCGTGCGTCGCTGCGGTCCGGTCCCAGGTCGACGGGCACGTGCACCTTCCGCCGACCACTGGCGACAACATCGATGTACTGTGGAGACCTCACGCCCCACGTGTTGAGCAATTCGGCGGTACGTCCACCCGGCCTCCCGCATGCCCACTATACGCCCTCGCTCAAAGTCCGTCAACTGCACATACGGTTCACGTCCACGCTGTCGCGGCATGCTACCAGTGTTAAAGACTGCGATGGAGCTCCGTATGCCACGGCAAACTGGCTGACATTGACGGCGGCGGTGCACAAATGCTGCGCAGCTAGCGCCATTCGACGGCCAACACCGCGGTTCCTGGTGTGTCCGCTGTGCCGTGCGTGTGATCATTGCTTGTACAGCCCTCTCGCAGTGTCCGGAGCAAGTATGGTGGGTCTGACACACCGGTGTCAATGTGTTCTTTTTTTCCATTTCCAGGAGTGTATATGTGTTACTGGTTAATATACTCCGTATTGCAGATTTTATCTGTCGCTGGGACTATTTGAAATGCTGATATTTTGGCTATCGAGAACAATACTGAGCGATTCATCACCTGCATTAAACGATGTGGTAATTTTCATCGACTTCTTACGTAGCTTTCACCATCTGCAAGAAGGCAGCGCATCTTTCCTGTTGTTCAAATGGTTCAAATGGCTCTGAGCACTTAACATCTGAGGTCATCAGTCCTCTAAACATAAGAATTACTTAAATCTAACCAACCTAAGAACATCACACACATCCGTGCACGAGGCAGGATTCGAACCTGCGACCGTAGCAGCAGCTCGGTTCCGGACTGAAGCCCCTGGAACCGCTCGGCCACAGTGGCCGGCTTTTCCTGTTGTTGTAAGGAGTACTACCGATGATTACGTGAACTGGCGTGCCTACCACAAGCATTCAGGTTTCACACAGAGCCAGGCTGTACTACTGTTACTCTGAACTGGCGCTTAGGAACTGAATTAAGTGTAGAGACATTATCACTGTGTTATGCTGCGGCGTGGCCTTAGCAACAACTCATGGGTATAATCATGCTGCTTACCATAATCAGCTAGCACAGCATTGCGCCACCACACTGTTCTCAGCACAACCACGTGATCAATGACCAGTGTTATTATGGAAGCGTTTACGGAGATGGTGGGTGACTCATTGAACACATCAATGTAACCTCCAGTCAAAACTCTGAATAAGCACATTTAGAACCTTAGACGTGGCGGAAGACAGTCATTGTCACTCAGGAAGTTACCCACTGAGATGTGAAGCCTTACTGAATCCAGTCAGTCACTAGCTGTGCCGCCCGGTGTGGCCGAGCGGTTCTAGGTGCTTCAGTCTGGAACCCTTTGACCGCTACGGTCGCAGGTTCGAATCCTGCCTCGAGCATGGATTGTGTGATGTCCTTAGGTTAGTGGGGTTTAAGTAGTTCTAAATTTTAGGGGACTGATGACCTCAGATGTTAAGTCCCATAGTACTCAGAGCCATTTCAACCATTTGTGACTAGCTGAGCTAGATTTCGCGATTGAGGATAAATGGTGAGAACAGTCCGATCTAGGTGGTCGCACATACCCTCTATTGCGTTTAAATATGGGGACTTTGGTGGCCAAGGGAGTAGGGTAAACTCATCCTGTTGCTTTATTCTAAGCACGTACACTGGGAACCGTGTGACACGATGTGTTATCCTGCTGGTAGATGCCATTGTGCCGAGGAAAAACAAACTGCATGTAGGTACGAACATGATCACCAGGATACATGCATAGATTTGTTGATCCATTGTACCTTCCAGGATCTCGAGATCATCCAGGGAATTCCACAAAAAAAATTTTCCGAACCTAACGCTGCTTCCTCCAGTATGGACCCTTCCGACGATTATTATTAAAGGCCTTCTGATCGATGCATCCTAAAACGTGATTCATAAGAAAGGGGCACGTGTCGCCACTCGGTAGACGTCCCGTTTTGGCGTGCAAATTCCAACCGTCGTCGCTGGTGAAAAGCAGGCAGCATGGATGTATGAATCAAGTAACTGATGCGTAGGTCATACGCAGCAACTTTTGTTGAGTAGCAGCTGAGGAGGCCTTCTCTCAACAGCTACGCGTCTATTCATCCGTACACATCTCCATAGCTATCGTTCACTCCTCTTATGTATGACCTGTGGGTCACCACAATTACCTTGGCACCGATTTTTCCTTGGCCTCGATTATGGATAATGCCGTTTTGCCATGGACGATATGCTTTAACTGAAGTGGAGCGCAACGATGTTGATGATGATGAGGTTGGTATGTGGGGCAATCAACAGCGTGGTCCTCAGCGCCCGAACGAGTTCGAAATCTTTCCATTTTCAGTCTCGGTACTTCCCGAATGATGATGAGGACAACACAAACACCCAGTCCCCGTCGAAGAAAAATACCCGACCCGGCCGGGAATCAAAACCGGGACCGAGTGATTCAGAGGCAGACTGGTGGCCTTCTTCGGTTGCAATGGTGGACAGTTGATGAAGTTCGTGCGTTGTCAATTAGGTATTAACAAAATCCGGGATGTTATAGCGAAATTGAGGCAAGTGGAGTACGTGACAACTGGGGCGCCTGTTCACCAAAAAGCCTGTCCTGTAACGTATAAATACTAGCCTTCCAGCTGGTGCGTGGCATCGAACTGACGACTGCTGCAGGGGGGGGGGGGGGGGGGTGCACCCTGAGGCCTTCGACGCTCAGCCAACTTTTAAACAGCTATCACTGTTCGCCACCCTTCGGAACTATCTGCTTGGGGGCCCAGAAAGAGCGCACTGATGGAACGAGATCAACTTGAGGCCCTTCCAGCCACTGATCCACTGTTTGTCCACAGACACTACATACCGCCAGCTGGTTGTGAGGCTGTGGGGCCATGGTTCGTTTCCGAATTTATACACAGCCGACGGGCGCTATGGCAGATCTCTACCTGCGTTTCTGATGGCCTAGTCAGGCCAGACAAACACGTCAGCATGTGACGCAGCTCCACACCACAGCCCAGGAATGGTTGCCTCGCAAGGTCTCCACATCACGCATAACATCTTCGGAACGTATCGTGCACTGCGGACTGTCGATTCGAAGCACCCCACCCCCTCCCACCCCCCACCCCCAATGACCTTCTGCAACAAGCTATCTTACACAAGTAAATGACAGAAATCCATGTAAAGCAATAACGGCAGCAGCGCTTCAACAGCCGTGTTCAGCAGAAGAATGGAAGTAAGTGTCGACAATAACCATTGTGAAACAGTATGAGATGCAGGAATTCGGGTGTGGAAAACAAGCGAGCCCAGACTCATCGGACTAATTGATTGTCTACATCTACATCTACATCTACATGATTACTCTGCAATTCACATTTAAGTGCTTGGCAGAGGGTTCATCGAACCACAATCATACTATCTCTCTACCATTCCACTCCCGAACAGCGCGCGGGAAAAACGAACATTTAAACCTTTCTGTTCGAGCTCTGATTTGCCTTATTTTATTTTGATGATCGTTCCTACCTATGTAAGTTGGGCTCAACAAAATATTTTCGCATTTGAAAGAGAAAGTTGGTTACTGAAATTTCGTAAATAGATCTCGCCGCGACGAAAAACGTCTTTGCTTTAATGACTTCCATCCCAACTGGCGTATCATATCTGCCACGCTCTCCCCCCTATTACGTGATAATACAAAACGAGCTGTCCTTTTTTGCACCCTTTCGATGTCCTCTGTCAATCCCACCTGGTAAGGATCCCACACCGCGCAGCAATATTCTAACAGAGGACGAGCGAGTGTAGTGTAAGCTGTCTCTTTAGTGGACCTGTTGCATCTTCGAAGTGTCCTGCCAATGAAACGCAACCTTTGGCTCGCCTTCCCCACAATATTATCTACGTGGCCTTTCCAACGGAAGTTGTTTGTAATTTTAACACCAAGGTACTTAGTTGAATTGACAGCCTTGAGAATTGTACTATTTATCGAGTAATCGAATTCCAAAGGATTTCTTTTGGAACTCAAGTGGATCACCTCACACTTTTCGTTATTTAGCGTCAACTGCCACCTGCCACGCCATACAGAAATATTTTCTAAGTCGCTTTGCAGCTGATATTGGTCTTCGGATGACCTTACTAGACGGTAAATTACAGTATCATCTGCGAACAGCCTAAGAGAACTGCTCAGATTGTCACCCAGGTCATTTATACAGATCAGGAACAGCAGAGGTCCCAGGACACTTCCCTAGGGAACACCTGATATCACTTCAATTTTACTCGATGATTTGCCGTCTATTACTACGAACTGCGACCTTCCTGACAGGAAATCAGGAATCCAGTCGCACAACTGAGACGATACCCCATAGGCCCGCAGCTTGATTAGAAGTCGCTTGTGAGGAACGGTGTCAAAAGCTTCCCGGAAATCTAGAAATACGGAATCAACTTGAGATCCCCTGTCGATAGCGGCCATTACTTCGTGCGAATAAAGAGCTAACTGCGTTGCACAAAAACGATGTTTTCTGAAACCATGCTGATTACGTATCAATAGATCGTTCCCTTCGAGGTGATTCATAATGTTTGAATACAATATATGCTCCAAAACCCTATTGCAAACCGACGTCAATGATATAGGTCTGTAGTTCGATGGATTACTCCTACTACCCTTCTTAAACACTGATGCGACCTGCGCAATTTTCCAATCTGTAGGTACAGATCTATCGGTGAGCGAGTGGTTGTATATGATTGCTAAGTAGGGAGCTATTGTATCAGCGTAATCTGAAAGGAACCTAATCGGTATACAATATGGACCTGAAGACTTGCCCGTATCAAGCGATTTGAGTTGCTTCGCAACCCCTAAGGTATCTACTTCTAAGAAACTTATGCTAGCAGCTGTTTGTGTTTCAAATTCTGGAATATTCCATTCGTCTTCCTTGGTGAAGGAATTTCGGAAAACTGCGTTCAACGACTCCGCTTTACTGGCACAGTCGTCGGTGACAGTACCATCGGCACTGTGCAGCGAAGGTACTGACTGCGTCTTGCCGCTTGTGTACTTTACATACGACCAGAATTTCTACGGATTTTGTGCCAAATTTCGAGACAATGTTTCCTTGTGTAACCTATTAAAGGCATCTCGCATTGAAGTCCGTGCCAAATATCGCGCGTCTGTAAATTTTAGCCAATCATCGGGATTTCCCGTTCTTTTGAACTTCGCATGCTTTTTCCGTTGCCTCTGCAACAGCGTTCGGACCTGTTTTGTGTACCATGGGGGGTCAGTTCCATCTCTTACCAATTTATGAGGTATGAATCTCTCAATTGCTGTTGCTACTATATCTTTGAATTTGAGCCACATCTCGTCTACATTTGCATAGCCAGTTCGGAAGGAATGGATATTGTCTCTTAGGAAGGTTTCTAGTGACACTTTATCCCCTTTTTTAAATAAAATTATTTTCCGTTTGTTTCTGGTGGATTTGGAAGAAACGGTATTGAGCCTAGCTACAAAGACCTTGTGATCACTAATCTCTATATCAGCCATGATCCTCCCTATTAGCTCTGGATTGTTTGTGGCTAAGAGGTCAAATGTGTTTTCGCAACAACTTACAATTCGCGTGGGTTCGTGGACTAACTGCTCGAAATAGTTTTCGGAGAAAGCATTTAGGACAATTTCGGAAGATGTTTTCTGCCTACCACCGGTTTTGAACAAGTATTTTTGCCAACATTTCGAGGGAAGGTTTAAGACCCCACCAACTATAACCGTTTGAGTGGGGTATTTATTTGTTACGAGACTCAAATTTTCTCTGAACTGTTCAGCAACTATATCATCGGAGTCTGGGGGTCGGTAGAAGGAGCCAATTATTAACTTAGTTCGGCTGTTAAGTATCCTCCACCCATACCAATTCGCACGGAGTATCTACTTCGACTTCACTACAAGATAAACCACTACTGACAGACACAAACACTCCACCACCAATTCTGTTCTAATCTATTTTTGCTGAACACCGTCTGATACTTCGTAAAAATTTCTACAGAACTTACTTCAGGCTTTAGCCAGCTTTCTGTGCCTATAACGATTTCAGCTTCTGTGCTTTCTACTAGCGCTTGAAGCTCAGGGACTTTCCCAGCACAACTACATCAATTTACAAATACAATTCCGACTGTTCCTTGATCCAAGGACGTCCTGTATTTGCTATGCACCCTTTGAGATTGCAGCCCACCCCGTACTTTCCCGAGGCCTTCTAACCTAAAAAACCGCCCAGTCCACGCCACACAGCCTCCGATACCCGTGTAGCCGCCGGCTGAGTGTAGTGAACTCCTGACCTATTCAGCGGAACCCGAAACCCCACCACCCTATGGCGCAAGTCAAGGAATCTGCAGCCAACACGAACAACACAGAACGATGTACACAATGAACACGATAGTAACCTGAACACATTTAATTGGGTTGGGTTGGGTTGTTTGGGGAAGGAGACCAGACAGCGAGGTCATCGGTCTCACCGGATTAGGGAAAGACGGGGAAGAAAGTCGGCCGTGCCCTTTGAAAGAAACCATCCCGGCATTCGTGTGGAGCGATTTAGGGAAATCACGGAAAACCTAAATCAGGATGGCCGGAAGCGGGATTGACCCGTCGTCCTCCCGAATGCGAGTCCAGTGTCTAACCACTGCGCCACCTCGCTCGGTGAACACATTTAATATTTAAGACAAACTATGACTACAAAGAAACATGTATTACAGGCCACTGAAGATTGTTTCCAAATAAAACAAAGCGAAACACGTATGGCAATAAACAAACTACCTTCAGCTCGTTGCTAGACGGAACATGCCTCAACGAATTTAAAGCAACTAACGAAAGACGGAAAACATAAAAAAAAATGACTCAAGCTAAAGTTATATAACGTCACAAAATAGTTGTTAAGAACGCCGCAGAAATAGGTGGAAGATTGTGGAATTAAAAAAATAATTTAGAGGCCCTAAGAATTCAACTAAACATTGTCATTTGTATTTGATGATGAACTAAAGTTTCAAATAATGAAATTTATTGCTGTAACTCAACTTAACTGTAATAGGTATACAAAGTGTGAGAAAAGTCATCAGACAGATTTCTTATCTACCAAAGTTTTCAGTCAACAATGTTATCTCCTTCGAAACAGTTCTCCTCGCCTTGAATTTGGACTGCTCGATGTTCATCGCCAAAGGGTTCTCGGCCTTTAAAACTGATTTACCAGCAAAAAACATCGGTAGCGTCTTTGTTCTCAATCTTGGCAGCAGCAGCGATACGCTTCAGCAGGTAAAACCTTTCAACATGTCGGTCATATTTTTTTCAATATTCTTCAGAGTATCAAAATGACATCCTTTCAAGAAACTTTTCAATATAGGCAAAATAAAATAAAGTCACAGGGATTCAGCTCAAGTGAATAGCTGGGCTGTGGAACGACAAGAATGCCGACAGGAATGCCCTTTGATATCAAAACTTCCGTGTTGGAAGTGGATGAGTGACACAGGGCGTCGTCATGATGCAGCATCCACTTGTCTGCAATTTGCCAACGTTCGGTCAATATTTGATGTAGGTTGGAAGCATTCAAATTTAACAGGTCACCCATCATCCTTATTGTTTAACATCGGTCTGATCTCACAAGACAAAGCACATGTTCGACGTTTTCCGCCAGCTTTTGAATTTGGACTGCTCGATGTTCATCGCCAAAGGATTCTCGGCCTTTAAAACTGATTTACCAGCAAAAAACTTGTGCTTTTGATAAGGAATATTCCCCATAGGACTGTTTCAACTTTTCATACTCGCAGATTCCCAAGCATTAATTCCTTCACGTTACATGGTGCCAAAACGCCGCCGACGTGCCATCTGCACCTTCTGCGTCAGACACTGAATGTCAGCCACCGTCAGAAACCTGCCTGAGGCAGTGGGTTCAACCCGGCGCGCAACCGTCGCCGTGTACCACCATTGCCCGGCCGCTAAAGCAACTTCTGTTTGACCAGCCACTTCTAATGAATTCACAATTGCGAATAAGGACTACCACCAGCACCAGAATGGAATAACGACAGTGAAAGCGACTTTCAACTACAACGTGTGACCTGTACAGACACCTACATAATGGATATACTAGTCCATGCCGTAGACCCATGGTTGACGACATATGGAAGTCTTGGGTCTGGCCGTGAGTCGTGCACACACAGTCAAATCGTGACAAGCGCGACATAGGATTCGAGTCCTGGTCCGGCACAAATTTTCAACTGCGAATTGGTTTGATGTGTTTCGTAACGACTGTGGTCACCAAAGTGCCTGTTCCTTTGGACATGCGTGCATGTCTAAAGGAGCTTTGCATCGTAGTTAGAATAACTCAGGCACTGCAATATTTTATTTATGTGCCGACACCGGCAGTGCGACTTTCAAGTACATCTGACGCGCGCGTCAAATACTACACCACTACGGTGACCAATATATCTGGCTCAGAGAAAACTTAAATTCATAACCAATCCGTGGAGCACACGGGAATCAGAGATCAGCTCATAACAGCAAGAAATGTAAATCCCAGAAATCAGTCCACTCTCTCTAATCTAAAACGCCACTGATTACACCAGGGAGAGATCTAACCTCCGCTTGTCACAGAAAATTAAAATAGACCTGTCCGGTAACACAATCATGTGGGCTAGGTCGCTTCTCATATGTTGCCTTGCAGGAACTGGCTAGAAAATACTCCTAAACCGAACTGAGCTCGACATAGCGTATGACAACCACTCCAGCCTGCTCGAATGCCAGCCAACGCGATCATGGCTGCCCAGGCGTACAATTAAATCCATACGGCCTGTATCTCGGGTATATTCCTTCTGAACGTTTCTCACTGAGATGACTCCACTGCTCTCCGTGCACTCTCGCAGCTGGTCTCAATTAGTTCTTAGCGGTGACGCCCACGTTGTGGCGTGCCCGTTGGCAGTGCCCCCAAGAAATGGTTAGCAGTGGCCACAGCACAGGCAACGTGGTTTTTGAGTAGCTGGGGCTCTGTGACGTCTTATGACGGCACAAACATAACGACGTATCTCGAAAGAAAAACATCCTCTGTGCCGACCAGCACTGATTCATAAGACATCTGTCATGTGAAACACAGTTTGCTCTTCAGTCACGAGACATCCTGAACGCCGTATATGAAGGCACTCAGGTAGATGCAATATTTCACGATTTCTGAAAAGTAGCTCAGTAGCACCACTACTCCTGTAAAACGTACGATCATGATACTGATATGTGTCAGACCATTGGTGGTATGGTCAGTCGTTAAATTCGTCACAATTTTAGTTCCAATGATGTCAAATAATAAACAGTAAATGCTTGCAATCAGTAAATTTAGTGACTTCCAAAATTAAGCCATCTACTTTATATTAATTCCCGGAATCGCTGGTGTGGCGTAGGCCTTTCCGTGCTGACTTTGAGAACACAGTAAGGACGAGCCTGCTCCACACCAGGGATTCCAACTAACACCAAGTAATGTAGATCTGATAATGATAAAATTTAACAACTTATATGCTACCACGACTGTCTTTACTAAATAAATTACAAATGAAATTAGTGTACAAAGGAGACTGCGGACAGATCACTCGCGTGACCCATTGTACAATACTGCTCAAGTTTGCGGGACTCACTCCAAGGAGGACTGATGGGGAATGTTCAATGTGTACAAAGGGGTGCAGAACACATGTTCACAGGTCTTATGACACGTGAGGGAGTGTCAGGAGATGCAGAAGAAACTGAACTGGAAGACACTTAGAGACAGGCGGAAACAGCCCTGAGAGAGCCTTCTTACAAAGTTCCAAAAACCAGCTGAAAATGATGAAGTTCCGAATATACAACAACCCCCAACGTATTGCTCCAGTAGGGATCGTGAAGACAAGGTTAGATTAATTACAGTGCGCACAGAAGCATCTGAACAATCGTCCCGCGCACCACGTGTAAATCAAACGGGAAGAAGTCTTAATAGCTGATACAAAGGGAACATCCCTCTGCCTTGCAGATAGCTTCTCTTTTAGAATTAAGTGCTGTATCCCGTGATGAGGGTGTGTCAACATCCTATATTCTGGAAGAAAGACAAGGGGCGCATGGAATTAGGAGCAGGAAGCAAATCCAAAAGCCAAAAAAACAGAAGAGCAACCTGTCTGTCTTCTAAGTCGACTAATGGGTGCTGTTAACCAACCCTCATTTTACGAAAAGAAGACATTCGTTACATGATACCAGGGGGCCCACCAGGTGATACACTATGTGGTCGAAAGTATCCGAACACCTGGCTGAAAATGACATCGGTAATGCTGGAATTCAATATGGCGTTGGCCTACCCTTTGCCTTGATGACAGCTTCCACTCTCGCAGGCATACGTGCAATCAGGTGCTGGAATGGCAACCCATTCTTCACGGAGTGCTGCTCTGAGGAGAGGTATCGATATCGGTCGGCGAGGCCTGGTACGAAGTCGGGGTTCCAAAACATCCCAATGGTGTTCTATAGGATTCACGTCAGGATTCTGTGCAGGCCAGTCCATTACAGGGATGTTATTGTCGTGTAACCACTCCATCACAGACCATGCATTATGAACAGGTGCTCGATCGTGTTAAAAGATGCAATCGCCATCCCCGAATTGCTCTTCAACAGTGGGAAGCAAGAAGGTGCTTAAAAAATCAACGTAGCCCTGTGCTGTGATAGTGCCACGCAAAACAACAAGGGGTGCAAGCCCTCTCCGTGAAAAACACGACCACTCCATAACACTACCGCCTCGGAATTTAACTGTTGTCACTGCACGCACTGGCAGATGACGTTCACCTGTCATTCGACGTACCACACACCCAGCCATCGGACCGCCACATTGTGTACCGCGATTCGTCACTCCACACAACGTGTTTCCACTTTTAAATTGTCGAATGTTTACGTTCCTTATACCAAACGAGGCGTCATTTGGCATTTACCGGTGTGACGTGTGGCTTATGAGCAGCCGCTCGCCTATGAAATCCAAGTTTTCTCACCTCCCGCCTGACTGTCGTAGTACTTGCAGTGGATCCTGATGCAGTTAGGAATTCCTGTGTGTTGGTCTGGATAGATGTCTGTCTCTTACACATTACTTGTGTCGCATTTCCACCGTATTCAGTTGTTGATCGACACGACACAAAAATTGTATTGTACGTTGTCAGCACTGAGAAAGATGGCGGAAGTTATTAATTTTTAAAAGATGTAAATTATTACACAGAGACAAAAGGTCTGAGAGCCCCTGCTCTAACTTCCTCAGTCAGTAGCAAGCAAGATACCTTCTCGGACCAGATTCACAAGTGCATAGACTGACAATCTTATCCAACCTACGACATATATTTCCTCACTCCCTATGCCTTATCTGATTTTTTTTTCGGTCAGGGATCCCTTCCTTCTTGAGTCTTTTATCTACACTGAGCATCAAATCAAAGATTCACTCATGCAGAACTCCGAAACTGTGTAACATAGCGACATATGACAGTGAAAAATTGGTTTGTAGGCCTACAAGCTACCTCTGCAATGGTGCAAAAACGGAACACTCTGTGACGTCATTATCGGACTGTGCTACGCTTCAGACAGCAAAGTGTCGACACATACGAGAAAAAGACCTGAGCTCAGAGGCTCACATGAGGTGTAAAAACGTTTAATGATGCCACATTGGCACCAAATGTCCCCACAATTCTGCCCGACGCCACCGTTGACTTGTCACATCCTCTCTTACCCATATTTCATCCCTTCTGTTGACGCAACTGTGATGGAGGTTCGAAACGCGCCATCCAGTGGCATTTTCTTGTGGGTGGCCGAGGAAAACATTTCAGACACATCACCGCTTCGACAACGAGATGGCCTCACGGGGTGGCGCAAAGGGCGTCAATGCAACAATCCATTTCTTTGTGGTGTTGATTCCCACACATTTTGCGTTCGAAAATGGCAGTTCGCATTGCTGTCAGCATCAGGAGTTGTCACCGCAATCGAACTCTTAAAGGATGTGATTGAACGTAGTGTCAGATCTCCCCGCCACTCCCCTTCTCCTTCTTCGGAATTTATGGGAATTAGGTGAGTTTTGTGTGCAGATGTGGTGGCAGCTTCCTTCCGCGACCTACCAAGGCCTCGTGGCTTTCATGCCATGACGCTGTCCGCTGTTATCTGTGATAAAGGTAGACGTACTGGCTATTAGGTAGGTGGTCATAATTTTGTGGCTGATCGTTGTCAGTACGATAAAGCACTTTAGCATAGACGGACTGTTCCCAATTACGCACGGATTGCTGCCTTCGTTAGCAGACACTACAACAACTAGGTAATTATGTAATAATCAGGTAATAAGGAAATAACAAATAAGCTAATGGATAAGTCCTAGTACTTGGGGCCGGTTATTCATGTGCCACCCTATATTAGGAACTTCCATGTAGTCAATTGGTACCTCAAGCGTTAAGTCGGCCAGATCTCGCCTTTGCTGTCCTTCCACCCGAAGGCCTATACTAATAGCATAGACGCTGGTAGGTTACAAGCGTGTTTCAATGACGAGAGCTAAAGACTCAATGAATATGTCTTGTAAAACCTCTGTAAAACGTAGACTGGTTGCAGGCTGAGCAACAGCAAGAAATTGGTCGCTGAGTTCTATAAAGAGTGGGCGAATGTAGCTGCATTTACTTGCGAATATGAGTATGGACTTAATCACACTGCTTGCCGTAATAAGCTAGTGAAGCATTTCGGCATCACGCCGTTCTTGATACACCGGTACGACTGCTCTGTCAGTAACGAATGATTATTGAATACCAGCAACGTTGTACCTAGTGGAGTACATGACACCTGTGCCTTCTGGTGACCAACATATCTGCCCAGTGAAGTACAGAAGCTGGATGTCCAGACGGCAAAGAGGCATCTGATTGCCAAACACAGCAGAGCAGGCTACTGCCTAGGGGTCGTTTTCGTTCACTTGCCTTCCGCTGGTGCAGGTATCTCCGGATACCGTCCTTTCTGCTTTGGATTCCAGCCACAGAACGCATGGTCCGAGGGTCAGCCTGACGCCCTGTCAACCATCGAATACAGGCGCCGCCAGTCGGACGCGACGCCAGGGTTCATTCCTGGATGTCACCACTGCGCCATGACCGTCTAGTAGCCTACCTTGCTAGCGGCCTGGGCAGACCATACTAAAGCGCCAGCATCAAACGCATCTACGCAACACCACGCAGGAGCACTTCCTTCGGAACATTGTCACACTAATGGGCTAATTTGGGCGTAGCTTCTGAAAGCATCTTCACAACTATGCATCGCGCACTGAGGATCATGGGTTTTACGACCAGCCTCCATCTGCCAGATCTGGGTAGTTTCAGTAGCAGACTGTTGTAAATAAATTAATTATGAATAAACTGCCTCCAAACTGAATATGACTGGAACTGTCTCACATATGTCCAATACAACCTCAACTCCTACAGGTCGATGGACTAGAGAGAATGGTCATGAAGCTGACCTCTCAACGAAAATGCTAATTTCTGAACACGTACCCAAAAGTTCCCTGCCGTGGATAAGAGGGCAATTTCGCTTTATTTAACTGAAGGTAATTTGCTGATAACAAAAAAATGTATGAACTGAAAAAAATTACAACTTCACTGCTTATCGGAGAACCACTGAGACATGGAGGTAATGAGACAAGCGTATGTAGTGAAACATTCTAAAATACGATGTATTGAAGAAAGTCCTATTTTTATCCTCAGCTTCATAACCTGCCATTATATGAGTCCGTATGTGAGGGGTTTGACTGCTGAACTATTTGGACTTTCCATCATGACGAGGTTGTGAGGAGGGTTGAGGAGTTCAGGGTGGGACAGTAGGTGAAATAAGTGCTGACGTGTGTGGGCTGGTGAAAATAGTTGAAGGTATGTAAGAAAGAATGTGGTCAAGGGGAATAAGTTGAGAGTCGGCCGGATATCAAGCATGTGCTGGCGATTCTATGCTGGTGAAAGTAGGTCAATGTACCGTTAGAAATACAGTCCCAGGACACACAAATGTCTAGACTGTGTTACTCAATTCCTTTCACATAACAGTTTATTTTAAGGAAGTTATTTCATATGGAACCAGTACTCTCATGGTGCAGACTACGGCACAAAGCATCTTTCGTACTCATTTGGTTGTGACGCTGATGTGGAATCATCGTTTCATCTATCTGAAGTGGTTTGTGGCTGAAAACAGTTTTTCTAACTGCGATGGGGTCCAGAGTGCTGCCAAAAAATGGACCAAAGACTCAGCGAAAGGCTTTTATATCAAAAAGCTCATTCTTTAGTTCACAAAGTACGTTGAGAACGAAGGCGAATTCGTCGAAAACTAATGTTTGATGAACATCTCTGAATCGGCAACTTTTTTCATAAATTTTAGTGTTCTTGATTTCTAAATGGTTGAATACTCTTAATATTGGACATGCTTCGTAAATTAGTTTCTCTTTTTATTAGTTTCTCTTTTTATTTCATACGTAACTCATTAGTTTGATGGCTCATCTCTATGGGTATGGGGCTGCATATTGTAAGCACTGACTCAAATACAGGCGAGGAGAACAATTCCGGAACTGTGTGATTCGTGGAATGCAACAGGTCGTGGGCTGAGATCTGACACACAAGTCACATGGCACGTATCGAGTGATTACCCAGTGTCGAATGGCTTTTAAATAACGTAGCGTGTTTGACAAAACTGAAAATCCAATTTACATCGCGGGCGGTTAGACGACTGCGGTCTATATTCAACAGACCAATTGTGCCACTTAGGCACACACGCAATGTAAATTAGGGAATCAAATGTTTCACTGCTTCCCTTTATCGGACTGAGCGTTTTTTCAGCAAATGGCTCTCGCTTTCCAGAAATCGGCCATTGTGGTGGTGTTTACAAGAGATTTGCGTGCGATAAAGCTTTCTGACAATACTAACGGAAAATAAAAAGCCAGCACTGTTTTCCCTTAAACGTTTAATCAAATTCTCGTGAGTGCTACCTGAAATGATTTTGCCAGCAGTAGATGTTCGCTGACGGTGCGGCAGACTCTTTCAAAGTACTAAATGCATATAATGACGTTTAGAAATCTTCCTGTTACTAAATACGTATTCAGGTACTCAGTAAACTTTTGCCTCAAAAATTTCATTTCGGTTTTACAATTTTAAATTTCATTAGAACTGTGCCCTCCTGTCGCTCTACAGGATTTTATCAAACTCACATACATGTCTGCTGATACATATTTCTAACTCAAAATTCTCAAGCAATGTCTTCTCCGCTTTCTTGTTATCAGATCAAAATGATTTCGCATGTACATGTGAAATAAGTGACAGAGTAATGTGACAAACCTCAACGGACCACCCACTTACGTAAACAAAGATTTTAGCTTTCGGCTGCTTTCAATGCTAAACCTCACAGCACCAGTAACCGTAAATAATTGGGTACCCAGGCTCAGTATAAAATTTCGAGGACGTAAGAAAACGGTAGTTCACAAACTATCACTCCTCAGGCCCTTCTAACTGCTAATTTCCCTAATACCTAGCGTCCGTTGAAAGGATGGATGAGGTACTGGAATACCAACGCCAGATAATGCAAAACAATACGTCGAATTAAATGAATAACTCCTGAAAAAAATATTCCATTCTATTGCAGCCGGGTGGTACAGCAATTAGTTTTGAGTTACATCAAAATAAAAACAATCTCTGTTGCAAAATTATTTTATATCAATGATGCGTTTCACTCTTTTCGGGCAGCATCACATTGTGTGAGTAGCGGGATACGTAAACCATCCGACATAAAGCCATATAAAATTGAAAAAAATGCATCAGTAACTGGATAGATAACATAGCCGACATAAAACATATAAAATGTACGTTGCACCTTGAGCACACCAGCTGACTCCGTCATAGCAGTACAATATAGGACCACGCTTACAAAATATACGCAGCATGAGCCCCACAAACACAATGTCCTTTTAACGAGCACACAGATATTGCTTCGTCACAGCAACATTTGCGTGCACTCTAAACAGACATTGCACTGTCTGCGGCTCATACCGCGTTTATATTGCAAGCGTGGTTGTATTGTGTACCACTATGCCGGAATTAACCGGTGTGTACAACGTCACCATGCATTTTATAAGATTTTATGACGGGGGATTACATATCCCCTTACTGTTGAAGTGCCACTGCCTCTAAATTCAGACTTATTTATTTGTCTCTGCACGCATTTGTATAATACCCGGTACGTAGGCACGTTGCCCATTACAAGAGACATGATACGGTATGGTGCCACTGATCCGTTTGTTATGCAGGTACCAATGCGCGGTGCACATTACTGCTGGGCTCAGGTAACGTCATCTTGGAATCTCTTTGCATGCCTGGTGGTGTGATCCACACGTCGCCACACTGGCAACTACCAGCCAACGGCCTGTAATGCAATGCAACCTGGTGGTTTTCTCGCTACTTCTTATTACTTTAGCTAAAAACTTAATACTTTTTCTCAAATATGGCGTGCGACACTACAACTATACTAGCATTCAAATATACAACGAAGTTTCTTCGATCTAGGTCTCGCAGCACCAGAGGTCTCGAAGTGGTGTCTTTGTTTAGTAATTCTAATAAACCCACTCCGCGTTCGAATCCTGCCACAGTTTAAAGTTTGCATAATAATAAGCAATGGCGGTCGAAGACTTCAAGTACAAGACGCCACCCTCATTCTGTCAGCGGCCTTGTCAAAGAGGGCGGAAGAGCGGACAGAGATTCAGCGCACACTCTTGCCCTTGGATGGGAAAATGCTCCTAAAGACGGAAAAATCAGCAATAATAAACGATATGACGACGCAGAAGACAATGGAAACCACTACATTAAAGAAACAGAATATGTTTCCAAAGGATGTGTGGCCTGTAATTGGAAAAGTATCATGATGACCTCTCCATTGGCGAAAGTTTAAGGAATAATCCCCCATTCGGATGTCCGGGAGGGGAATGCCAAGGGGGAGATTGCCATCAGAAAAAGAGTGAATAATCAACGGAAGGATAACGTTCTATGAGTCTGGGCGTAGTGTGTCTGAAGCTTGACGTGCTAGGGAAGATAGAAAATCTGGAAGGGGGAAATACAAATGCTCTATCTAGGTATAGTAGGGGTCAGTGAAGTGAAATGAAAGAAGACAAGGATCTATAGTCAGATGAGTATAGGGTAATATCAACAGCAGTAGAAAATGGTATAACGGGAGTAGGATTCGTTACGAATAGGAAGGTAGGACAGAGATTGTGTTACTGTGAACAGTTCAGTGATAGGGCTATTCTTATTAGAATCGATAGCAAACCAACACCTACAACGATAGTTCAGGTATACATGTCGATGATGTCACAAGTCAATGAGACAGAGAGAGAGAGAGAGAGAGAGAGAAAGAGAGAGAGAGAGAAAGAGAGAGAGAGAGTAGGATACTGAAAGGGAGACGAAAATCAAATTTAATGGGGGTCTGAAATGCAGTTGTAGGGGAAGGAGTAGAAGTAAAGGTTACAGGAGAATATGGGCTTGGGACAAGGACTGAGAGAGGAGAAAGACGAACTGAGTTCTGTAATAAATTTCAGCTAGTAATAGCGAATGCTCTGTTCAAAAATCTCAAGAGGAGGAGATGTTCTAGGAAAAGGGCCGGGTGATACGGGAAGATTTCAGTTAGATTACATCATGGTAAGACAGAGATGCCTACATCAGATTCTAGATTTGTTGACGAGGAATATACATCTCTATAAAGGGCAATGACAGAAGCTGGAAAGAAAAATATAGGTTCAAAGAAAGTAATTGCAAAGACACCACGGGTAACAGAAGAAATATTTCAGCTTATCGATGAAAGAAGTAAGTACAAAAATGTTCAGGGCAATTCAGGAATACAGAAACATTACTGGCTGAGGAATGAAACAAGTAGGGAATGCAGCGAAGCTAAGACGCAATGGCTGCATTAAAAAGGTGAAGAAATCGAGACAGATAGTCGGAAGGACTGCTGTAGATACAGCAATAAAGAACAGTTCAGTAGGCGGTACAGTTGAAGAGGAACGGACGTCTCTAACAGGCAGTCACAGGTGCTGGAAAGAAAACCATACATACAAAGAAGGTAACTGAAAAGAATCCATGGGTAGCAAAAGATATACTTCAGCTGATCGATGAAAGAAGTAAGTACAAAAATGTTCTGAGAAATTCAGGAACACAGAAATACAAGTGACTGAGGAATGAAACAAATAGAAAGTGCAGGGAAGCTAAGACGCAATGGCTGCATAAAAATTTAAAGAAATCGAGAAAGAAATAATAGTCGGGAAAACTAGCTCAGCATATAGGAAAGTCAAAAATTAAATGGAAGGGTGGTGACATTAAAAGTGCAATCGGAACTCCATTCTTAAATGCAGAGGAGAGAGTATATAGGTGGAAAGAGTATATTGAAGGCCTCAATGAGAGGGAAGATTTGTCTGTGACAGAAGAAAAAATAGGATGCGATTTAGAAGAGATATGGGATCCAGTATTAGAATCAGAATTTAAGAAAGCTTTGGAGTACTTAAAATCAAATATGGCAGAAAGGATCGATAACATCCCATCAGAATTGGTAAAATCATTGAGGGAAGTGGCAACAAAACGTCTATTCACGTTCGTGTGTAGAATGTATGAGTCTGTCTATATGCCGTCTGACTTACGGAGGCCGACCGGTTCTAGGCGCTCCCGCAACCACGCGGCTGCTAAGGTCGGAGGTTCGGGCATGGATGTGTGTGATGTCCTTAGCTTAGTTAGGTGTATGTAGTTGTAAGTCTAGGGGTCTGATGACCTTCGATGTTAAGTCCCATAGTGATTAGAGCCATTTGAACCATTTGACATGCGGAAAAATATCATCCACAGAATTCCGAAGCCGAAAAGTGCGAGAATTATCGCACAATCAGCTTAACAACTCATGCAGCCAGGTTTCTGACAAGAATAATACACATAAGAATGGAAAAGAAAATTGAGGATGTGTTAGATGACGAGCAGTTTGGCTTTAGGAAAGTTTAAGGCATCAGAGAGACAATTCTGACCTGGCAATTGATAATGACATTGCTATCCTGAATGAAAGTGAAGAATGATTACATCATCTGATGAATGGAATGGATAGTCTGATGAATACAGAATATGGATTGAGAGTAAATCGAATACAGACGAAAGAAATGAGAAGTAGCAGAAATGAGAACAGCCAGAAACTTAACATCAGGATTGATGGTCATGAAGTTGAAGAAGTTAAGGAATTCTGCTACGTAGGCAGTAAAATGACCAATGACGGAAGGAGCAAGAATGACATCGAAAACAGACTAGCCCTGCAAAAAGGGCATTTCTGGACGAGAGAAGTCTAATAGTATGAAACATAGGCCTTAATTTCAGGAAGAAATTTCTGGGTTAAAAAATGGCACTGAGCACTATGGGACTCAACTGCTGATGTTATAAGTCCCATAGAACTTAGAAATACTTAAACTTAAAGAACCTGAGGACATCACACACATCCATGCCCGAGGCAGGATTCGAACCTGCGACCGTAGCGGTCGCGCGGTTCCATACTGTAGCGCCTAGAACCGCTCGGCCACCCCGGCCGGCAAATTTCTGGGAAAGTACGTCTTGAGTATAGTATTATATGGTACCGAAACATGGACTGTGGGAAAACCGGAACAGAAGAGAGTCAAATCGTTTGATATATGGTGCTAGAGTCGAAAGTTGAACGTTACGTGGACTGATACGTTAAAGAAACGAATTAGTTCGGTGCCGAATCGGAGAGGAAAGAAATATGTGGAAAACACAGACAAGTAAAAAGGACAAGATGACAGGACATCTGTTAAGACATCAGGAGCTGTAGAAGTCAAAAACTGTAGAGGAAGACAGAGATTGGATTAAATCCGCCTGATAAATGAGACCGTAGGTTGCAAGTACTACTCCGAGTTGAAGAGATTGGCACAGGAGAGAAATTCGTGGCGGGTCGTTTCAAATCAGCCAGAAAACTGATGACTCAAGAAAAAAATGATACCGTAAATGGTAGAAGCGCGATATTGATATTAAATAATTTCGCAACCGAGACTGTACTTCTTCTGGGATAACTCTTCCGTCCACTTACTCCTGCCACATACAAATGTTACAAAATACACAGGAAGGGAGCGACAACACAGAATAACAGAAAACGCTTTAAAGAAAGAAGGACGTAACTACTAGTAAGGACACATTTATATAAATTAAGAGTGAAGCTGTTTCACTAATTGTAAATTCGAAGTTACATTATTAGATTAATGCCCAGCAAAACCTGGCTGCGTACCGTTGCTCATTTAGCTACTAAGCCTTAGCTAAGCCTCAGTAACACCCTTGGTAACTCACAGTTTCTCCTGGTAGCTAGTCACAGTTAATATTTAGTTAGCGTAAGTCTTATTGGTTATGATGGACGACGGTTATAATAAAGTTATAATGATATTTAGACCTTTCGCTGCTTACAGGCGTTGATAAATATCAACGCGGACAGTTGAAAAACCAGGGACCTCTTGCTTACATGGCAGACGCTCTATCCGCCTTTTTTCCTTTCTTTGTTTTGTTCCGTGTTGTTCGTTGCGTTTGGTCTGGGTGGACGTCACATGACATCCGTTCATGTTGATCGTTGATTCTTTTACGGAGTTTTTTTTTATTACAGAGGGCCACCGCCTCTCTGACCGAACACGCTGAGCTACCGTGCCGGCATCCAACTGAGCCACCGACGACGCGGACAATATTTATCGCCTATAAGTAGCGAAAGGTCAAGATTTCATTATAACTTCATTATTCGAGAGCTGTAATATATGTGTACAATTACCAGGTTATAATAAAGGTTTCACTACTTGAACCACTTTAGATCGGAACTATTTACCGTAAATGTACCAAACTTTGTAGGAATGGTATTCAAATGATTCAAATGGATCTGAGCACTATGGGATTTAACATCTGGGGTCATCAGTCCCCTAGAACTTAGAACTACTTAAACCTAACTAACCTAAGGACATCACACACATCCATGCCCGAAGCAGGATTCGAACCTGCGACCGTAGCAGTCGCGCGGTTCCGGACTGAGCGCCTTAACCGCGAGACCACCGCGGCCGGCGAATGGTATTTAGACCGTTGTGCTGCAGGTTTTGTCTTGTTGCTAGTTTCATGACTTGTCGTTAGGTTCTGTTACGTGTACTGTGACGTAGGGTTAGAAAGAAAGAGGGAGGGTGAGCAGGACGTTTTGAAAAGTGGTTTTATTTTTTTAGACGCATTAAAGGAATTCAGAGAGGTCCTCTTCGTCACCGAGGCTGAGGAACGTGATTCGGAAGTTCGAATGGACTGGCCGACGGCCAGTTGCACCACACACTGTTGAAGAAGTTCGTGTTGACGGCCTTACAATGCTGGACGCAATGTGCGATCTTCAAATTAGTGCACGAGCTGTACCATGACAGACGAACATTCCAAGTTCCACCGTTCGAAAAATGCTGCGAACAGCTGTGAAATGCTATCCGCAAGAAATTCCAGGATGTAATGGATCTTGATGGTCATCGCACTGAGCAACGTTTGTAACCTAGAATGTAAATTGGGTACCCAATGAACAAATGTTATCCTCTCATGGGAACATTAAAATATATAATTCAGTGGTTTATTAGTTGTCTTCAGCATGTCCTTAAAAAGGTCTCCACAAAATTTCGGGGCCAACGACCACTCGTTTATCATGGGGGCCCTCTCAAGCAAGGAACGCTTAACTGCTACCACCCTGCACATTAAAATAATGCAAGGTAGGTTAACATGAAACGGTAAATACAATTACACCGAAAGGAAGATTGATGGGCGAATGTAACGATTTTGACTTTGAGGACGTAACATCTGCAGGAATCTACTTACTGAAGTTTTTGAATATACAATTACAATGCAAATGGCTATGGGGAATTCCTTTGGCTGCTGCCAGTTCTCCAGCTTTCCTGCTACAAATTTATATAATTTTCATCCAGTTCGGTCTTAAATAACCTTGCACTAACAGGTACAATTTCACTAGCTGTTTCCATGCCTCTGTGTCTCCTATTGTCTTTTGCCAACTGAAGCCTGCAGCTTCCATCAACTATTTACCTCAGCACTAAGGCGGTCTCTCTCGTGGTATTCGTCTGTCTCTGGGACTCCACTATAGTAATGACTTAACTCATCTTACATCTTTTCTTCGTGCGACGTGTCCGGAACATGTCTATTTTAGAGCCTTTACCTTTTCCGCAGCTTCCTATCCGCCTGTTGTTGCTCTTATGTCGTCCGCCTGCTTAGCTGGGTGTTAACGTGCTCGCCTCCCATGCAATCGGGCCCGGGTTCTATTCCCAGCCGGGTTGGAGATTTTCTCCACTCGGGGACTGGGTGTTGTGTTGTCATCAACATCATTTCACCTTCATCACCGGCGCGTAAGTCGCCCAATGGTGCGTCGACTGAAATAAGATTTGCACTTGGCGGCCGAACTTCACCGGATGGGGCCTCCCGGTCAAGGATGCCATACCCTCATTTAATTTCTTTTTGTTCTCATGTCTTCATTATTTTTCCTGTCTTTCCCAGTGAGACCTAATACAGCCCTTTCCATCGGTACCTCAACTGTTCGCAGTTTCCTTCGAAAAATTCGTTATAATCCAAGTTTTATAGCCGTATGTTAGTGTAGAACACAGTGCTTGAAAACAACCTCTTCTAAGTTTGTTGGAATATTAAACTTAAAATGTATTCCGTTTCTTCGAACCTAGCTTGATCTGGCGAAGAATTTCAGGTTCTAAATCTTCTTGAATATCAATTAACTTGCCAAGATAAATATGTTCTTTGACGTTTTTTAGACAGTTGTTGATTAGTGTTAGCTGTCTTGTAGTTATCGACATCTGATGGGCATCTGTTTTGGACAGATTTATCTTACGGCCCCTTTTTTTGGCAATTGTCTGATAAATCAACTAAAGAGGATTGTAATTCCGTCATACTGTTACATTACAATATAGTCTGAAAATGTCAAGTTGTGGGTCCTTAACAACTTATTTTAATTCTTCTTTCTTCTCAAATAATTTTGGTCTTAGCCATCTCAAGGACTCTTGGGACACAGGGACATACTGCTTTACTCCTCTTCCAATAGAAAATGCTCTAGTGTGTTTTCCTAGCCATCGAACTGTCACAGCTGTTACGTAATAAGTTTATGTACTTTGCTTCCACGCTTTGTTCGGTAAGTGCGTGCTACATTGCAGTGTGGCTGACCGAATCTAAAGCCTTTGGATGTTGCGTGAGAGCTAGACCCATGGCATGGGGGCAGCGCCTTTGATTAGTAACCAAAACGCCCTCGTTCCCAGGTTCAAGCTCCACAAAGCTTAAATTCTGAATAATAATCACCAGCAATGGCGGACGAAGACTTCCAGCATAAGAAGTCACCTTCATTCTGCCAACGGCCTTGTCAAAGAGGGTGGAGGAACGTACAGAAGTTCAGAGCACGCTCTTCTCCTGGGAGTGGGAAACTGCCCCTAAAGGCAGAAGAATCATCAACGATCAACAGCATGAGGATGCAGAAGGCAATGGGAACCACTCTATTAAAGATACATAGGACATGTGGCCTGTAATCGGAAAAATGTCATGATGATCTCTTCATTGACAAAAGATTCCGGGATAGTCCCCTATATGGATACCGTCAGGGGATTGCCAAAGGGGAGGTGAACATGAGAAAGAGATTGAATAACCAACGACAGGATAACATACTAAGGGTCGGGGTATGGAATGTCAGAAGCTTGAACGTCGTAGAGAAGATAGAAAATCTGAAAAGGGAAATGCAAAGGCTAAGTCTAGATATAGTCGGTATCACTTAAGTGAAATGGAAATAAGACAAGGATATCTGATCAGATGAGTACACAGCAATATCACCAGCAGCTGAAAATGTTATAACGGGAATAGGATTTGTTATGAACTGGAAGGTAGGGTAGAGGGTGAGTTACTGTGAACAGTTCAGTGATACGGTTGTGCTCATCAGAATCCACAGCAAACCAACACCTACCAACACCTACGACGACGGTTCTGATATACGTGCTGACGTCGCATGTTGAAGATGAAGAGACAGAGTAAATGTATGAGGCTATTGAAAGGGTAATTCAGTACGTAAAGGGAGATGAAAATCTAATAGTCGTTGGGGATTTCAATTTGTTTGGAGGAACGCGTCATTTCTCGATTGCTACGCTTACTCGCCTCCGGTCCTTGTCAACGAAAAGTGTTAGTGTGAAGTGTCATAGTTCATCGGAAATGAAATAGTAATGTATGGGATGCCGAATCCCTGCAAACTTCAATGTTGTTTACGAGATATATTCTGCGTATTATAATCTATCAGTTTCGTTTCATAGCTAGTAAATGGTATGTCATAGGATGGAGGTACAGAAGATTCTCGCGTGAGATGTAGTGCTTAGTGCCTCTTACACAGGGATACGTTATCAGAGTGGGAATCTCGCAATTGTTCGCTCAAAGTTATTCATATAAATAATATACACCTTCTGCTTTTCCCCGTCAGTGTTTTATATTATGTACTCTGTCGCTTCATGCCGTATCCATCGAACTTACACCTCTGTACACCTCTGTACTCTCTTCCATTTATCAGGAATTTCCTTTGCCACCAGTTAATGTTAGAGAAAAACTTCAGAAACAATATTTTATAGCTTATGAATTAGTTCCGACTTCTTCTGTTGTTTCTGCATTTCCTCATTATAATTTTTTTCCTAAAATGCTTTGTCCAGTTTTGAGCTGAGAGTATGTTTCTTTACAACCTATTTCTTTTGTCTGGTATCTTCAGACTGCCGTTGCTTTCCAATAATTTCAGGCGTAATTTATCAGATGAACGTATTCCCAGAGATTTCATGTACGGTAATAGAGACAGCTGTTGCGTCTCAGACGGTGAGTTTCGAGAATAGGGTAATATATTTTCAGCTGCTCGTCCGTTGCTTTGTTAATAGGCAGTTCATTGCAAACATAAAACATTCAGCAACCAAGATTAAGAAAAACTCCAGGAAGGTACAGAAATTACAGAACAATGACAGTTTTTCCTGATTACCTGGACAGTGCTACTGACATCAGTGTGGCTGTTTTTAAGGATACAGTAACTCCGACTTCTATTCCAAAGAATCGTAATGGACCGAGGCTGTTATTCTCAATTTACGTTACAGAGTAACGAAAATAGCCCTGAAAGAAATCGTAAATCTGTCGCTGTTATCAGCAGTACTTGAAAACATTAGCATGCAAAGGGTTGTGCTTAAATGAGTCAGTCTCTAAGTGTAAAGGGACAAACAGATATTGGGGCGGAAAAGCTCATTTATCTACGAATTGTAGCTCTAGGGGAATTTTGTTATTAATCACAAGATTTTATTCTTAAAAACATGAAATTTTTTGCTGATCTTTCATCCATGTGTCCACATCTCAACTATAGGGTAGTGCAAGTTTTTAATGCAAGTTTTCGATGACTAAGTTTCATGTGACACCTTATCTTTCCCAGTTGTTTCATTGCATTATTTTACGCAGAAATGATGGGACTAATGATACTTCAAGTTGGCTTAAGTAATCCAACAAAATGTACAAATTTCTGTCTTATGGAGTCCCTTTTACTATTTAATTTTGTTTTAACGTGCTGAATGATTCAAATTAGGCATAATATAATATTATAGCATATCAATATATAGGAATAAAGTACTACTGAACATGTTCGATTTCATTTTGAGAAATTCAGTGTGTCAACACGTTCCTCATAAATAAATATGTGGACTGTTACGTCCAATTCATTTTGACTGGCTTCAGTACTAGCCTGCTGGTATGTATGCCAAATTTCACTGACTTTTAGAGTCATCACAAACTAAACACACTTCTTGTTTTAAAGCGTCATCTTTATCATCTAGATAGTTCTTGTCGCACAAGTTGGTCTGATTTAGATTCAAAATATGAAATTAAACTTTTCACTAATAATCTGCACATTTTCTCATAGCAGGACGTGTTCTCTTTTTCGTCATTTTCTGTCGACTTCCGATCTTCACCTTTTCTTTCATATTCCGTTCCACTTCTTCGATTTTCAAGAACTCATTGGGCAGCACAGCTGTCAAAATTGTGGAGTGCTGAATTCCTCCGTTTGCGTTTCTGTATCTGTCACTACAATTATAATAAATGAGTCGCGTGCAATACTGTGGCTTTACATGACCCTACCACCTACCGTGCGGCAAGTCATATTACCCCAGTGTGCATTAGTAGCTTCACACGTTTCAAATAATAAGTATCAAATGCGGTCCATCGAATAATCTACTGGACCGGTGAACTCGCTGTTCGGTTCCTTCCCCCAAATCAACCAAGCAAATAATCTATTTCGGAAAGTAGAAACGTTTGAAGATTATTCCTATGACATGTGTATTTATTAAATAATTACACAGATGATATTGCTTTTTAAATCCACGGGAGAAGAATTACAAAAAACGGTGATAAAACATTCCTTATTTCACTGCATTAAATCAGCGGCAAATGATGGCTGTTTCATCTTGCCTTGTACGGATTATCAACAGCCACTTGTATGTAGCGCTCATCAGGAGCTTGAAGTCTTACAAAATGACATGATACCGTGAGGCGTCGTAATCCACACCGCATCACATTAACCCAGCCTCCCCATATCTGTCGCGGATAAGCCGTGTTTAAAGTATAGGCTAAGCTTAGTCCAAGTTTTGAAACTATGTTTCAGTAATACTGTATTGGCGCGGTATTTGTTTGCATTTTGCAACAGCATAGATCCTTCTGCAACAGTATAACGCTAAAGGACGGTGTAGAATCTTACAGAACCTGATAAATGATGACGTAACCAGTACCAAAACGAAACTCTGGAAACCTACAAATAATCGTATTCATGTTAATCAAAACTTCAAGAAACTTCATTTCCTTCTTTAGCACTCCATTTAATGTTTAACATTTTCAGACGATAGCACGTTTTACATAGGTTAAGTTGTTCTACCTACTGGATTGAGTACCTAAGAACTTACGCTGCATTTTTAATCTAGTGACCTACTCCCTAATCACATAAACGAATGCCCGCTAGATACCACCATAAGTAGTTTCCAATATTTTCTGCTGTTTTTATTGTTGTGAGGTATGATGTGTTTTATTCAGAGTTTGCAAATATTTTCAGATTTATACATGAAAGTGTTGTAGAATATATTAAAGCTATTGGGAAGACATTGTTAGTTACTCTACTGTATAATTATAAGCTCTGCCAAATTCTTTGTATTTACAAAACTAGTTATACAGGGTGAGTCACTAACAATGCCACCTAGAATAACTCAGAAAGTATGATAGGAGCTGAAACGTTTGTGGGTCTAATATGGCATGGGACAACGGGGGCCATAATAAGACGTTGGTTTTTTGTTGCTAGGTGCGATCGCGTCAGAGATATGAAGTCCAACTTTGTTGTTTTTAATGGGATGCTGTAGTTTGTTACTTATTTTCTGATAGCGGCTATCGAGACGAATCCAATGATGTCTACAGCAAGGTCTTTGAAAGTCAACGAAGGTGAAAGAGGTGTCATGAACGTCCATTTTCAGGTGTTCGAATTAATGACCTTTAGTATCAATGCGGTGCTGCAATCTTCTTATCATGGATTGAGTGGTATTCCTTATCACTTCGGCACTTATCGAAGCACATTATCTGACAATTCTCTCTCGTTTATCGTGCAAATAGTAACACGGCGTATCCATCTAACATGCCATTGACATGTAAACATAATTCGACTGTTTGGCAATACAACACTAATAGGAACAGTAAGACTAGTATCTTCGAATCAAGCGAATGAGAATAATGTATACGAATGTTTAACAAGTTGGAGCCCTGTCAGCACCTGTGATAAATTAATGTGTCAAAAATCCGCCTCATTGCGAAAAGTTACTGGTCTTTACGCAGGTTTGAGCTAGAGTAATCTATCCTTCTTCAGAAGCATAAAATAAAGTAATACATGTCAGAATAAGGCGCGGTCAAACATAAAAAGATAAAGTACCGTAGTACAATATCAAGCTACGTTACTTCGCTGAGGAACAGCTTCGGCCCACTTCGTGGAAAGCTTTCGGTTAGCCGCGGGCACTACGTTGGAACTGACAGTCAGTTCCAAGATGCAATCGCCATCTTCGAATTGCTGTTCAACAGTGGGAAGCAAGAGGGTGCTTATAACATCAATGCAGGCCAGTGCTGTGATAATTCGACGCAAAGCAACAAGGGGGCATGAAAAACGCACACCATAACACCACCACCTCCAAATTTATCTTTTGGCACAACACATGTTGGCAGATGACGTTCCCGGGCATTCGCCATATCCACACCCTGCTATCGGATCGCCACATTGCGTACCGTGATTCGTCACTCCACACAACGTTTTTCCACTTTTAAATTGTCCAATTTTTACACTCCTTACACCACGCGAGGCGTCGTTTGACATTTACCGGCGTGATGTGTGGCTTATGAGCAGCCGCCCGACCATGCCATTCAAATTTTCTCACCTCCCGCCTAACTATCATGGTACTTGCAGTGGATCCTGACGCATTTCAAAGTTCCAGTGTGAAGGTACGCCTATTACACATTACGATCGTCTTCAACTGTCGGCGGTCTCTGTCAATCAACAGACGAGGTCGGCCTGTACGTTTTTGTGCTGCACATGTCCCTTCACGTTTCCACTTCACTATGACACCGGAAACTGTGGACCTAAGGATGTTTAGAAGTGTGGAAATTTTGCGTACAGACTTATGAAACAAGTGACACCCAATCACCTGACCACCCCAATCTGCTCTTTCACGATGTCTAATGAATACTGAGGTCATTCATGTGGAGTACCTGGCAATAGGTGGTAGCATAATATACGTAATATGAAAAGCGTATGCTATTGGGTGTGTCCGGATACTGTTGATCACGTAGTGAATCAACACAATTGAGACCTGGTGGCCAAGGAAGGCAGGATTCGGTTACGATTGTGGAGGGGGCCGTAATCAGTTACTATTGGTTGGCTTTTCTTTTAATCACACACAGGTTATTTAAAATCAACAACAAATTAAAATTATGGCAATAATTTAAGAATTGTTTCACGCCTGAAATTATGAATTGATTAAAGTTTCTTTAACTTACAGTTACAATTATTAAATTATAAAAGACAAGTAACCAAGGTCTTAAAGCTCACTGCAAAAATACAATTGCCAAATTAAAATTTTATGACAAGGAACGACACTAACGGCTGAAGGCCTTAATGGCAATAAATTAAGAATTGTTTCATGGCTGGAGGCCGTAATGGCAATAAATTAAGAATTGCTGAACTTGTTGCAATTCACAAACTACAGTTATTAAAATATTGAAAACAAATCACCAAGGTATTAAAGGTTAACTGCTAAAATACAACTGCCACATTAGAATTTTAAGACAAGAAGTGACAGTCACAGCTGCTGGCCTGTAATGTCAAGAATGCCAAGAATGTCAATTACTAAAAAATTTTACAACGCTGCTGTTAGGTGAGCGTGTTGCTATACAAACACGATCGGAGCAAACGGAGTCAGTCGTCATTCACGCCATGGAAGCGTGGGAGTAATATACTTAGCTATGCGTACTGCGAATGTGCATTTGATTTATGGCGATTAGCTAAACGGGCTCGTTCCATGTGCACAAGCCGAATGCTGTTCGCCAACGAACATCACCGATAGTTGCCGTGGAAGAAAGCGTTCTCTGAAGAGTGCAGCGTTCACCGTCAAGAAGTATACGAGATGCATCCACGACAACTGATATCCCACAACCCTCCACCTGGCACATTGTACACACGAAGGGCTGCATCCGTTTCATTTCCAACGCGTCCAAGCATTGCAACCGGAGGACTACAACAAGAGCATGGGATTTGCGTGATGGTTTCTGCAGGAATCCGCTCCAGACAAGATTAACAGCGAGTGTCCTCTTGACCGATAAGGCTGCCTTCTCACTCATTGGTGAGATGAACGTTCACAATCTGCGCACATACGTATTTCTTACATCGCAAATTTACTCTTAATATGTGGACTGGCATCGTCTGATAATGTGTAATTGGGCCGTACATTCTCGCCGGAATGACTTGATGGTCCGACGTATTCCTGCGAGAGGTTCTGCCACATGCTGAATGATTCGTTGCCACATTCGATTTCAGCACGATGGAGCCCCCATGAATTTCAGCAGACAAGTGGGGGCACATCTCCAGGCAACGTTTCCTGGCCAGTCGCAAGGCCATCGCTATCACCCTATCTGTCCCAGTCGATTTTTTCCTGTGGGATTATTTGAAGGGGTTGTGTATGAAACATCTGTTACATCACCAGAGGACCTATTGAGCAGAAGGATGTCTTCGAGATACACTAGATAAATTTCCTGTTTTATAATATATGACGATGTCACTATAGCTGCAGTACATTACGACAATGTTTTTATAAAACACATCTAAAGATGGTCATTATACACCGAAACCGGTAATCTGATGACTAAAAGTTTGTGACCATAGACGTAAAGTAAAGGAAATTCGTTCTATGTTCGGTTCAATGTTTTATTCGCGACAATTTCTCAGCTTGTGTATACACCAGATATCTTTGAGAGGGTGGCCCGTTCAATGCAGCGTCGATGTCAGGCTTGTCTTTATACATTTGGACAAAACTTTGAGCATCTCTTGTAGTAAGCGTCCATTTGTACCAGATAACTAAATAACTCCAACACCATTTAGTATATCCGTATGACCTTTGCGACCGACCTCCAGTTCGCATGTGATTACTGATCCTTGATGTAGGCCGGAAGTGCCATGTCAGTCTGTAAACGTTATCTTGAATAACACTCATATAGAGTGAGACTCGGGACCTTTGCCTTTCGCGGGAAAGTGCTCTAACATCCGAGCTACCCAAGCACGTCTCAGGCCTCGTCCTCAAAGCTTTACTTCTGCCAGTACCTCGTCTCTTACCTTCCAAACTTTGTAGAAGCTTTCTAGCGAACCTTGCAGATCTAGCACTCCTGAAAGTCCGGCACACAGTGTTAATCTGCCAGGAAGTTTCATATCAGCGCACACTCAGCTGCAGAGTGAAAATCTCATTCTGGAAACATCCCCCAGGCTGTGGCTAAGTCGTGTCTCCGCAGTATCCTTTCTTTCAGGAGTGCCAGTTCTGAAAGTTTCGCCGGAGAGCTTCTGCAAAGTTTGGAAGGTAGGAGACGAGGTACTGGCAGAAGTAAAGCTGTGAGTACGGGACCTGAGTCGTGCTTGGGTAGCTCAGATGGTAGAGCACTTGCCCGCTCAAATCGAAGGTCCCGAATTCGAGTCTCGGTCTGGCACACAGTTTTAATCTGTCAGGAAGTTTCAACACTCATGCAGATGAGGATATTCTCATTTTAATTGTTGCAGTCTGCATCGAGCACTTGTTCATAATGCATGGCCTGTGGTGAAGTGGTTACATGACAATAACTTTCCTGTAATGGACTGGCCTGCACGGAGTCCTTACCTGAATTCTGTAGAGGACTTTTGGGATGTTTTGGAACGCCGACATCGTGTCAGGCCTCACCTACCGACATCGGTACCACTCGTCTGTGCAGCACTCCGTGAAGAATGGGCTGCCATTCCCCAAGACACCTTCCAGCAACTGATTGAAAGTATGCTTGCGGTGCGGAAGCTGTCATCAAAGGTAAGGGTGGGCCAACACCGTATTGAATTCCAGCATTACTTAGGACGCGCCAGGAACTTGTAAGTCACTTTCAGCTAGGTTTCCGGATACTTTTGATCACATAGTGTAATTCGAGTGTGGCGGTCCATTCCCGGGTAATCTCCGTAATAATTTTGATGCGAATGTCATGAAGTGCTTCAATCATCTTAGGAATGAAATTGATGTCTCAATGGAGTAAATCCGATGAGTGGCACCATCGGTCGAGCAAATCAGACACACCTTGCCCCATACGCGCCAGAGCAGTGTCCTTCGAAATGATGGACGGGTCGTGTAGAAAGTGTCGTCGTTTCTTCGTTTCAGCTGCTCTGATTCCTGCTTCCCAATAAGCCTACGACCGCCTTATGGAAAGAAATGACGACACTTTCTGCAGGATCCACCCATCATAATGCAGGATACTGCTCGGGGCCACACGGCGAATTTACATCTTACTTGTTCAATCGATGGAGTTGGGAAGTGCTGTACTATCTACCACACTTCCTGCACTTCAGCTCCTGTATCCTCAACTTCATTCTTCACATGAAGGAAGCATCTCTTGGCATCAAAAGCAATAGCGCAGTGGTCAGCCCACTGGACTCGGAATTGGGAGGACGATGATTGAAACCCGCGTCGAGCATTCCTGACTTAGATTTTCCGTGGTTTCCCCAAAACGGTTAATGAAAATTTTGGGATGTTCCTTCTTAAGGGCCTCTTTCTTTCTCCATCTTCCATAAACCGTCCCTAATGACCTCGTTGTCGACGGGACGTTAAACACTAATCTCTTGCTCCTCCTCCGCTTCTTGGCATTCGCTTCGGTCTGTTTTAGAGATTATTTGGACAATAGACTGCTATACTCGAACTCGAAGAAGGGAAAGCAGAAAGGTGGAAGGAGTATACAGAGGGTCTATACGAGGGCGATGTACTTGAGGACAATATTATGGAAATGGAAGAGGATGTAGATGAAGAAGAAATAGGAGATACGATACTGCGTGAAGAGTTTGACAGAGCACTGAAAGACCTGAGTCGAAACAAGGCCCCCGGAGTAGACAAAATTCCATTGGAACTACTGACGGCCTTGGGAGAGCCAGTCCTGACAAAACTCTACCATCTGGTGAGCAAGATGTATGAAACAGGCGAAATACCCTCAGACTTCAAGAAGAATATAATAATTCCAATCCCAAAGAAAGCAGGTGTTGACAGATGTGAGAATTACCGAACAATCAGTTTAATAAGCCACAGCTGCAAAATACTAACACGAATTCTTTACAGACGAATAGAAAAACTAATAGAAGCCGACCTCGGGAAAGATCAGTTTGGATTCCGTAGAAATACTGGAACACGTGAGGCAATACTGACCTTACGACTTATCTTAGAAGAAAGATTAAGGAAAGGCAAACCTACGTTTCTAGCATTTGTAGATTTAGAGAAAGCTTTTGACAATGTTGACTGGAATACTCTCTTTCAAATTCTAAAGGTGGCAGGGGTAAAATACAGGGAGCGAAAGGCTATTTACAATTTGTACAGAAACCAGATGGCAGTTATAAGAGTCGAGGGACATGAAAGGGAAGCAGTGATTGGGAAGGGAGTAAGACAGGGTTGTAGCCTCTCCCCGATGTTATTCAATCTGTATATTGAGCAAGCAGTAAAGGAAACAAAAGAAAAATTCGGAATAGGCATTAAAATCCATGGAGAAGAAATAAAAACATTGTAATTCTGTCAGAGACAGCAAAGGACTTGGAAGAGCAGTTGAACGGAATGGATGGTGTCTTGAAGGGAGGATATAAGATGAACATCAACAAAAGCAAAACGAGGATAATGGAATGTAGTCGAATTAAATCGGGTGATGCTGAGGGAATTAGATTAGGAAATGAGACGCTTAAAGTAGTAAATGAGTTTTGCTATTTGGGGAGCAAAATACGTGACGATGGTCGAAGTAAAGAGGATATAAAATGTAGACTGGCAATGGCAAGGAAAGCGTTTCAGAAGAAGAGAAATTTGTTAACATCGAGTATAGATTTAAGTGTCAGGAAGTCGTTTCTGAAAGTATTTGTATGGAGTGTAGCCATGTATGGAAGTGAAACATGGACAAGAAGAGAATAAAAGCTTTCGAAATGTGGTGCTACAGAAGAATGCTGAAGATTAGATGGGTAGATCATATAACTAATGAAGAGGTACTGAATAGGATTGGGGAGAAGAGGAGTTTGTGGCACAACTTGACCAGAAGAAGGGATCGGTTGGTAGGACATGTTCTGAGGCATCAAGGGATGACCAATTTAGTATTGGAGGGCAGCGTGGAGGGTAAAAATCGTAGGGGGAGACCAAGAGATGAATACACTAAGCAGATTCAGAAGGATGTAGGTTGCAGTAGGTACTGGGAGATGAAGAAGCTTGCACAGGATAGAGTAGCATGGAGAGCTGCATCAAACCAGTCTCAGGACTGAAGACCACAACAACAACAACTCGAACTATCAACTCACTGGCTCCGCTAATGGTATCCTACGACTTCTAATTCTCTGGTGACGGTTTATACAAAATGCTGGTGATTCTTTTGAAGGACAGTAAAATCTTGAAATGTGTACCGATTGTGGATCAGAACAAATTGTTGCCGCCCTCGAATAAAAGCAATTCGGTGGGGACGTGTTGCTCCGAAGGAAAAATGAAGCTGTCGCCAGTTAATGAACACTTAGAGCCACCTCTAAGAGGTTCCTTTCGGCAGTAGAAAGCAGAAGAGGCACACGCATCTGAGAGGCTATGGTGTCGCATATCAGGGATGGCTGCCCTCGAGCGCAGCAGGTAGGTCGGTGGCGGGACTCGTGTTTGGGCGCGGTGAGCGGCAATCTCGTTACTATTGACGCGCCATTAGCACGGCGTGCCGCAGCGTGTCCCGCTATTCCATTCATCTGGATGAGGGCCCAGTGTGTCCCGGCTGGCAAATTCAATCTGCATCGTCGCACAACGCCCCGACACCCATCAATTCCTGGCTAGCGCCGCTGCCACAGATTGCACCGTGTTGCTGCGAGCTCTTTTGACTCTCACCAAGAACCACCGCTTTGCGCGGAAAGTTCCTCGAAAGGAGCAGGGAGGTGGATCACACGAATAGCTTCGCCTCATACAGGGGGTTGGGAAATTCCCGTCACATACTTCTATCAGAGGGGAGTGGAAACATAATATTTTGAACAGGAAACCATGTCTGAGCTACAGAAGTTTCTCTATATATAAAAGGCAATGTCCTTACTCATCATCGCCCAGCCCAAACTGCTATGGGTAGAAACTGAAGTTTTGTGAGGATGTGGGTCTTACATTGTAGGGGCGGTTTAATAAGGTTGTTGTTGTTTGTTTGTGGGAAGACACCAAACAGCGAGGTCATCGGTCTCATCGGACTAGGGAAGGACGGGGAAGGAAGTCGGCCGTGCCCTTTCAAAGAAACCATCCCGGCATTTGCCTGGAGAGATTTAGGGAAATCACGGAAAACCTAAATCAGGATGGCCGGACGCGGGATTGAACCGTTTAATAAGGGATTGTACGAAATTCCACTTCTAAGGACGTGAAATAGGGAATGGAAGGCTTTTTGAAAGTACGAGGATTGACTGAAAAGTAATGCCTCCATCTTAGTAACTCTTCAAAAATGGTTCAAATGGCTCTGAGCACTATGGGACTTAACATCTATGGTTATTAGTCCCCTAGAACTTAGAACTACTTAAACCTAACTAACGTAATGGCATCACACAACACCCGGTAACTCTTCAACAGTTGGCAGCATTGGTATGCGGCAGGTACCGGCTTGTTCCGTAGCCTCTTCTCTACAGCTCCAGTTGGCGGGAAGCCTTAGTATTGAACGGTTGTTTTGTTACAGTGTAAAGTATGGAACTCTACGCAGGCGGTCGGCCAATGCGATCTAACCAATGTGCTGTCATTGAATTCTTGACAGCAGAAGGAGTCACCCCAAAGCAGATTCATCAGAGAATGAAAGCAGTTTATGTTGATTGTGGCCTGTCGGTGTGGCCGAGCGGTTCTAGGCGCTTCAGTCCGGAACAGCGCTACCGCAACGGTCGCAGGTTCTAATCCTGCCTCGGGCATGGATGTGTGTGATGTCCTTAGGTTAGTGAGGTTTAAGTAGTTCTAAGTTCTAGCGGACTGATGACCTCAGATGTTAAGTCCCATAGTGCTCAGAGCCATTTGAACCATTTGAAGTGCCTACACTGGTTCAAAGTAAATAACGTGGCATTGATTGTGTTGATGTGTGTATTGTGCGTCGTTGGGCGAGAGGTGAAAGTCCTCTGACGGCAACCACCGAGTTTCACAAGCAAAATGTTGACAGACTGATTCTGGACGATCGTGGTATCACTCAGAGAGAAACTGCGAGCACAATCGGCATTTCACAAGAACGTGTGGGTTACATTATTGCTTAGCTTAGCTATCGGAAGATCTGTGCACAATGGGTACCCCGGATGCTGACTCCTGAAATGGAAGCGTACAGACTTGAAAATTTTCCCAGCAACTCCTCTCGCGTTACGTGCACTCCGTGTGCATACCGGGGGAGGTCATTCCAGATGTGGAAAGGGTCCTTCCGGATGCCATGAAGGGTACAGGGTGCACCCATCTGCAGGTGGTCGCTCATGTCGGCACGAACGATGTGTGTCACTACGGATCGGAGGAAATCCTCTCTGGCTTCCGGCGGCTATCTGATTTGGTGAAGACTGCCAGTCTCTCTAGCAGGATGAAAGCAGAGCTCACCATCTGCAGCATCGTCGACAGGACTGACTGCGGACCTTTGGTATAGAGCCGAATGGAGGGTCTGAATCAGAGGCTGAGACGGTTCTGCGACCGTGTGGGCTGCAGATTCCTCGACTTGCGCCATAGGGTGGTGGGGTTTCGGGTTCCGCTGGATAGGTCAGGAGTCCACTACACACAGCAGGTGGCTACACGGGTAGCAGGGGTTGTATGGCGTGGACTGGGCGGTTTTTTAGGTTAGATGGCCTCGGGCAAGTACATAAAGGGCAACAGCGTCAAAGGGTGCGGGGCAAAGTCAGGACATGCGAAGGCCAAGCAGCAATCTGTATTGTAATCGTAAACTTTCGAGGCTGCATTGGTAAAGTACCGGAACATCAAGCGCTGATACAAAGCACCGAAGCTGAAATCATTATAGGTACGGAAAGCTGGCTGAAGCCAGAGATAAATTCTGCCGAAATTTTTACAGAGGCACAGATGGTGTTTAGAAAGGATAGATTAAATGCAACCGGAGGTGGCGTGTTTGTCGCTGTTAGTAGCAGTTTATCCTGTAGTGAAGTAGAAGTGGATAGTTCCTGTGAATTATTATGAGTGGAGGCTACACTCAACAACCAAGCTAGGTTAATGATTGGCTCCTTTTACCGACCTCCCGACTCAGCAGCATTAGTGGCAGAACAACTGAGAGAAAATCTGGAATACATTTCACATAAATTTCCTCAGCATTTTATAGTCTTAGGTGGAGATTTCAATTTACCAGATATAGACTGGGACACTCAGATGTTTAGGGCGGGTGGTAGGGACAGAGCATCGAGTGACATTATACTGAGTGCACTATCCGAAAATTACCTCGAGCAATTAAACGGAGAACCGACTCGTAGAGATAACATCTTGGACATACTGATAACAAACAGACCCGTACTTTTCGACTCTGTAAGCGCAGAACAGGGAATCAGTGATCATAAGGCCGTTGCAGCATCCCTGAATATGGAAGTAAATAGGAATATAAAAAAGGGAGAAAAGTTTATCTATTTAGCAAGAGTAACAGAAGGCAGATTTCAGACTGCCTAACAGATCAAAACGAAACTTTCTGTTCCGACACTGACAATGTTGAGTGTTTATAGAAAAAGTTCAAGGAACTCGTAAAATGCGTTTTAGACAGGTACGTGCCGAGTAAAACTGTGAGGGACGGGAAAAACCCACCGTGATTCAACAACAAAGTTAGGAAACTACTGCGAAAGCAAGGAGAGCTTCACTGCAAGTTTAAACGCAGCCAAAACCTCTCAGACAAACAGAAGCTAAACGATGTCAAAGTTAGCGTAAGGAGGGCTATGCTTGAAGCGTTCAGTGAATTCGAAAGTAAAATTCTATCTACCGACTTGACAGAAAATTCTAGGAATCTCTGGTCCTACGTTGAATCAGTAAGTGGCTCGAAACAGCGTATCCAGACACTCCGAGATGATGATGGCATTGAAACAAGGATGACACGCGTAAAGCTGAAATACTAAACACCTTTTTACAAAGCTGTTTCACAGAGGAAGACCGCACTGCAGTTCCTTCTCTAAATCCTCGCACAAACGAAAAAATGGCTGACATCGAAATAAGTGTCCAAGGAATAGAAAAGCAACTGAAATCACTCAACAGAGATAAGTCCACTGGACCTGACGGGATACCAATTCTATTCTACACGGAGTACGCGAAAGAACTTGCCCCCCTTCTAACAGCCGTTTACCGAAAGTCTCTAGAGGAACGGAAGGTTCCAAATGATTGGAAAAGAGCACAGGTAGTCCCAGTCTTCAGGAAGGGTCGTCGAGCAGATGCACAAAACTATAGACCTGTATCTCTGACGTCGATCTGTTGTAGAATTTTAGAACAGGTTATTTGCTCACGTATCATCTCGTTTCTGGAAACCCAGAATCTACTCTGTAGGAATCAACATGGATACCGGATACAGCGATCGTGTGAGACCCAACTCGCATTTTTTGTTCATGAGACCCAGAAAATATTAGATACAGGCTCCCAGGTATATGCCATTTTCCTTGACTTCCGGAAGGCGTTCGATACAGTTCCGCACTGTCGCCTGATAAACAAAGTAAGAGCCTACGGAATATCAGACCAGCTGTGTGGCTGGATTGAAGAGTTTTTAGCAAACAGACCACAGCATGTTGTTATCAATGTAGAGACGTCTACAGACGTTAAAGTAACCTCTGGCGTGCCACAGGGGAGTGTTATGGGACCATTGCTTTTCACAATATATATAAATGACCTAGTAGATAGTGTCGGAAGTTCCATGCGGCTTTTAGCGGATGATGCTGTAGTATACAGAGAAGTTGCAGCATTAGAAAATTGCAGCGAAATGCAGGAAGATCTGCAGCGGATAGTCACTTGGTGCAGGGAGTGGGCCGGCCGCGGTGGTCTAGCGGTTCTAGGCGCGCAGTCCGGAATCGCGCGACTGCTACGGTCGCAGGTTCGAATCCAGCCTCGGGCATGGATGTGTGTGATGTCCTTACGTTAGTTAGGTTTAAGTAGTTCTAAGTTCTAGGGGACTGATGACCAAAGTAGTTAAGTCCCATAGTGCTCAGAGCCATTTGAACCATTTTCAGGGAGTGGCAACTGACCCTTAACATAGACAAATGTAATGTATTGCGAATACATAGAAAGAAGGATCCTTTATTGTATGATTATATGATAGCGGAACAAACACTGGTAGCAGTTACTTCTGTAAAATATCTGGGAGTGTGCGTGCGGAACGATTTGAAGTGGAACGATCATATAAAATTAATTGTTGGTATGGTGGGTACCAGGTTGAGATTCATTGGGAGAGTCCTTAGGAAATGTAGTCCATCAACAAAGGAGGTGGCTTACAAAACACTTGTTCAACCTATACTTGAGTATTGCTCATCAGTGTGGGATCCGTACCAGGTCGGGTTGACGGAGGAGATAGAGAAGATCCAAAGAAGAGCGGCGCGTTTCGTCACAGGGTTATTTGGTAAGCGTGATAGCATTACGGAGGTGTTCAGCAAACTCAAGTGGCAGACTCTGCAAGAGAGGCGCTCTGCATCGCGGTGTAGGTTGCTGTCCAGGTTTCGAGAGGGTGCGTTTCTGGGTGAGGTATCGAATATATTGCTTCCCCCTACTTATGTCTCCCGTGGAGATCACGAATGTAAAATTAGAGAGATTCGAGCGCGCACGGAGGCTTTCCGGCAGTCGTTCTTCCGGCGAACCATACGCGACTGGAACAGGAAAGGGAGCTAATGACAGTGTCACGTAAAGTGCCCTCCGCCACACACCGTTGGGTGGATTGCGGAGTATAAATGTAGATGTAGATGTAGAAGGTGACGCCTTTCTCCATGCAATTGTGACATAACACGAAACGTGGGTACACCATTACGACTCGGAGACGAAACGTCAGTCTATGGAATATCGAAACATGGAGTCGAACCAGAAAAAGAAATTCAAGACGCAACCCTGAGCTGGAAAAATCATGACCACAGTGTTTCGGATGCAGATGGTGATATACATGTTGATTTCCTTGATAGTGGAACAACAATAAATTCAGAGCGTTACATCCCAACCCTGCGAACTCTGAAACGACGGCTAACAAGGGTCCGAAAGGAAAAGGGAAATGTTTTCCTGCAGCATGACAATGCCAAATCGCACACTTCATGTGCCACGACAGCAGAACTTCAGAGACTGAATCTCACCACTGTACGGCATCCTCCATACAGTTCAGATTTAGCAACGTCTGACTTCCATCTGTTCCCGATAGTGAAAGACTATCAGTGGGGCATCGTTATGCTTCTGATGAAGACATTGAGAGAACTGTGAGACTGTGCTTGCGGAAACAGAGTGTCGAATTCTTCCGTGACGGCTTCAGAAAACTTGTTCATCGTTGGCAGAAGTGTATCCATTTTTGGCTTGTGATTATGTGGAAAAGTGAATATTGATAATTAAATATCACATTCTAAGGATTATTTCAACCCAATTAACGAAGGTGGAGGCATAACTCTTCATTCAACCCTCGTATATTGCTGTTAAGGAAATTTTGAAGCTAGAACTACTAAGAATGGCATCTGGTTTCTGAAACAGAAAACAAAAAAATATGTGTTTCAGCATTTTTGGAAATTCAACCACTAAGGGGTAAAATAGTGAGTGAAAGTTTCTTTTGAAAATAAATTATTACTAAAGAACTAATAAAGGAATTTTAGGCTACATCTACGACAGTTGGTATTTGGCTTCTCGGTTAGAAATAAAAAGTACGTGTTTCTGTGTTTCTGTAAATGCAACTCCTAAGGGAGTGCAATAGGGGATGAAAATTTTTAAGAAACTACTTCCTTATTTTAAAAAATTTTTGAGGTAAATTTATGAAGTTTTTCGGTTAGATATAAAGTAATTATTGTTGGGAGATGAAAGTTGCTACGGAAATGTCTCCACAAGAACGAAAAAGGAATGGTTAAAAAAAAACTTTAGACTTCACTTCCCATAATCGGCTTTTGGTCAGAGGCACATTCGGGAAATACCATGCTTTTAAGGCATTAATTAGCTTGAAGAGGTTAGAAGGTGCTGCAGTTTGTGAACAACATGAAAAACCCATTAAATAAAAAAAATAAGTTTCTGCTGGCCATACAGTCTACGTGAGCGAAGCTAGCGTATGTACAGGGTGCGGCAGTTAAATCTGGACAAATTAAACTTCTTTTTGAATGCAAATGTTTTAAAACAAAATACAAGTGAAAATTAAAACCTTTTTACATATAAGTAGTGGTACCTTCCAAGAGTAGCATTACTCTATGTAACCCCTTTCTGCCGCAATGATCACTTCCAATCATGTCCTGAAGCAATCGCACGCACTCTTTAAAACAACGCTGTCCATATTCACGAATGATGCTTCAATACCGGTGCGTAGAGATGGGATATCAGGGTGCCCCGTCTTATTGGTTACTCTTTTGACTTCGCTTCTAACACAGCAGTCGAGAGGGTTCAAATCTGGGATATTCGTTGGCCAGAACTCCTTTGAGCAGAACATGTTATCCGAGAGCCAGTTTTGGACTAAACGGCTCGTTTGAGGTCCTCCTCTGGCTTTGTTCACTCGCTGCCATTCAACACTGACTCCAATGTCCTCGGCGATTAGTCCGGGTCCTCCGAAAACAGCGCCTGAGCCTTTTCGATGATAGTCGCAGTTCGTGACACGCGTTTTCTCGAATCAGGTTTCGTCTCTGGGTTAGCGAAACCTTCCCCAGACCTCTCCGAAGCATTACACTCTGCCACAATATCGTAAACAGTTGATCTCGGGTACCCAAAGAACCGAACTATTTCAGTGGGCGAACGCCCAGAACGAAGACTTTCGATAATCGTGGTTCTTCGGTTGTACTCTGTACTTGTCCATAACAACCCATCCATTTTGAGTGTCTGACTGTTTACTACACTCCTGGAAATGGAAAAAAGAACACATTGACACCGGTGTGTCAGACCCACCATACTTGCTCCGGACACTGCGAGAGGGCTGTACAAGCAATGATCACACGCACGGCACAGCGGACACACCAGGACCCGCGGTGTTGGCCGTCGAATGGCGCTAGCTGCGCAGCATTTGTGCACCGCCGCCGTCAGTGTCAGCCAGTTTGCCGTGGCATACGGAGCTCCATTGCAGTCTTTAACACTGGTAGCATGCCGCGACAGCGTGGACGTGAACCGTATGTGCAGTTGACGGACTTTGAGCGAGGGCGTATAGTGGGCATGCGGGAGGCCGGGTGGACGTACCGCCGAATTGCTCAACACGTGGGGCGTGAGGTCTCCACAGTACATCGATGTTGTCGCCAGTGGTCGGCGGAAGGTGCACGTACCCGTCGACCTGGGACCGGACCGCAGCGACGCACGGATGCACGCCAAGACCGTAGGATCCTACGCAGTGCCGTAGGGGACCGCACCGCCACTTCCCAGCAAATTAGGGACACTGTTGCTCCTGGGGTATCGGCGAGGACCATTCGCAACCGTCTCCATGAAGCTGGGCTACGGTCCCGCACACCGTTAGGCCGTCTTCCGCTCACGCCCCAACATCGTGCAGCCCGCCTCCAGTGGTGTCGCGACAGGCGTGAATGGAGGGACGAATGGAGACGTGTCGTCTTCAGCGATGAGAGTCGCTTCTGCCTTGGTGCCAATGATGGTCGTATGCGTGTTTGGCGCCGTGCAAGTGAGCGCCACAATCAGGACTGCATACGACCGAGGCACACAGGGCCAACACCCGGCATCATGGTGTGGGGAGCGATCTCCTACACTGGCCGTACACCACTGGTGATCGTCGAGGGGACACTGAATAGTGCACGGTACATCCAAACCGTCATCGAACCCATCGTTGTACCATTCCTAGACCGGCAAGGGAACTTGCTGTTCCAACAGGACAATGCACGTCCGCATGTATCCCGTGCCACCCAACGTGCTCTAGAAGGTGTAAGTCAACTACCGTGGCCAGCAAGATCTCCGGATCTGTCCCCCATTGAGCATGTTTGGGACTGGATGAAGCGTCGTCTCACGCGGTCTGCACGTCCAGCACGAATGCTGGTCCAACTGAGGCGCCAGGTGGAAATGGCTTGGCAAGCCGTTCCACAGGACTACATCCAGCATCTCTACGATCGTCTCCATGGGAGAATAGCAGCCTGCATTGCTGCGAAAGGTGGATATACACTGTATTAGTGCCGACATTGTGCATGCTCTGTTGCCTGTGTCTATGTGCCTGTGGTTCCGTCAGTGTGATCATGTGATGTATCTGACCCCAGGAATGTGTCAATAAAGTTTCCCCTTCCTGGGACAATGAATTCACGGTGTTCTTATTTCAATTTCCAGGAGTGTAGATGACTACGGCTTTCAGGAAATCCAATCGCGACCTTTGGCGGAATTACGACATGGCAGGAAATTCAGATTGAAATTTGTCCAGGTTTAAGCGCGGCACCCTGTATATGAAGGGTGATTCCATGATGGTGCTACAAAATTTCTGGGGTTCTAGGGAAGGATAAATGTATTAATCTGAGGTCAGGCTCCATGTCCCGGAAACGGTCGAGTCGAAAGCTATGAGCGAAAGCCATTCTGATACCTCTGACAGTGGAGGACATTTAGTGGCACTGTTGTTGCTAATATTGTATGCTAGACAACTTTCAGATGTGGTAGTACGGACGGAAACAAGGAAAAAGTTCAAGTAAATATTGGCTCTGAAACGCCTTCTGTAAGAGCCGTGAGCACTTTTTCAATAGAGTCGATGTGTTTCATAGCGTAGGTGAGCAAGTGCTCACAGCTCCACAGGTATGCGTTTTGGAGCCAATGTGGACATTTTTTCCTTGTTTTCATTCGTGCTACCACTTCTGAAATTTGCCTGCCCTACAGTCATAGCAACAACAGTAGCACTAAATGTCCTCTACTGTCCGAGGTGTCTGAATGGTTTTCGCTTATAACTTTCGACTCGTTCGTTTCCGGGGCAGAGACCCTTACCTCAATTTTTCCCTTCTCCACCACCCTAGAAAGTTTGTAACATTATCAGGGAATCACGCTGTAATTTGGACGCTCTGTAGCATCGCTTCATATTTTCGGACGTGGGTTCCTACTCAAAATATTGTGTACTCTCTCCGCTCAATTAGTCCTGTAAGTCTGCAATGAGAGTTTCCTAACACCTTGTATATCAACTACGCGACCTTCGTTCGGCTTAGAACAGTGGTTCCCAATCTGGGCGTAATTATCTCCTGAACGATAAAATGTAATTGTTTGATGGATAAAATCAAAGACATTCAATCTTATTTCGGTCACAAAATTGAAGTGTTTTTTATAAATCATTACTATTATTACTATTTCCTAAGACTGTAACAATGATTACATAAAATATAAATAATTTCTTTTTCTCAAGTTATAGCTTTAACGTATGACCTTGTGTGATGGAGGTTGCAAATTGTAAATCGAACTTATGAATATTATCTTCCTCACATAGTCCATCCACTGCAAGAATATTTTGTATCATGCATCTATGACAGTATCAATAACATATGCTTAAGTATTCTCTGAGCACAAAATAGTGCTTAGAATAGGCCACAAATTGCTTAACCTTCGCAATACCGAGTGGCGGGAGGGGGGTACTTTACTCCCACCTTTTGAAAATATTGCCATCTAGTCGTGTATTCTATAATTTAAAATTCGGAAAAAGTGTTTCTTTTTTTAATGATTTCTTGTACCATACTGCGTAACTGTTTTAAATTTTTGAGTAAAAATTGACCTAAAAATTTCTGTCTTAGTAGTAGATGTAACTTTTCACAACATATGTCATATTCATATTTCCAGGTTCAGGGCCTTTCTTACAGCCCTCTAACTCTTTAAATAGTGGGCTGTAAGTAAAAGTCTGCGACATGAAGTACCCCTTCCCTTGGTGTTCACATTACGGAAATTGCGTTGGTATCGCTACGACAGTGCTAAAAGGCATTTTGAGGTTCTGACCCCAGTTATAAATCAGTACTCATTTAAAAATATTGTTACTGAAAGTTAACAACAATCAACGAACATCTTTTTTTGTAGTGGTCATACATATTAGTAGAGATTATTATGGGATGGATCCACCTTCGCCTTCATGACGGATTTATTTCTGCTGAGTGTTTTGAAAATGAAGTGTCTGAATGTCAGTCTAGGAACTGCAATTCCTTCTCAAGAGTTGAACCATACTGTATAAGGTACTGCCGTTGGACGCTGGCGTCTGGAGGGAAGCTTCGACTCTTCCCAAAGATTTTCATTGGTTTTATGACGGGAATCCGGATAGGCCAATCCATCTGAAGAAAGTAACTGCCCATACCATTGCCTAACAAACGCTGCATCATGACACGGTCGATTGTCATGCTGATACAATCAACATCTCCCAACATTTACTCTGACGGCAGTACACAATGCTGCAAAAACTTATCATAGTCTTCCGCATTTAGAGTTTTCTTAAATGCAATGAGTGAACCACACACTAACCAGGAAACACACCACCTGCCTTAACACCACTCTTCCTTATTTCACTGTGGGGCATGCACTTGATGGCAGATAAGGTTCTCCAAGCATTCGCAAAACCCAACCCCTTCCGTCGGATTTTCACAGGATATAGCAAGGTTCATCACTTGTTTCCAGTCATCCACTGTGTAACTACTGAATGAAATTGAAACTACTATCTCTTTACTTGTTTTCATCATTTCAACACTGACCTACGGAATTTTCCCAGACAAAGACAACTGAAACTTAACCTATCCATTTATTACCCAGAATAAACAAGCACAACGCAATCTGACTGCTATAAAAGGACAACATGGCTTTAAGTAACTGACACAAAAGAATTGCCCTGAATTGCCAAGAAATCCTAACAATAACCCATACGTTTTCATAAGTACTTACCTCACAGAATATCTTCATAACACGAGCTACAGCAATTACAGCAAGCAGCAACTACAGCCAGCTAAATAAAGATTCTAAGTACTATAGACACTAACTACTAGGGGGCATGTGGTTAGCAAAGATTTTGTTGAAGAGCAAACAATGTATTTAGAAGATTTTACCTTATTCATGTGACATTCAGTTCCAGAAACTATATAGATTGAAGCGTCCCCTTGGAAAAATTATGAATGACAGTGCTGGAAAAACTCTTACGTTATTTGATACAGAAACAACTGAGTAAAACACAACGTATTCACACAGTTTTCTCTTTACTAATTCTGGTCATCACTAAACTGACAAACAATATATTTTTTAGCGCAACGAAATCTGACCTTCAATAATCCCTACAAAAGAATGGCCCTGACTAACAATAACCTCTACCTTCCATGAATCACTTACCTCACAAAAATCATCGTTACTCGAACTACTGGAATACAGCGAGCGCCAATACTGCCAGCTAAATAAAATATTCTAACTACTGAAGGCACTAACTACTGATAGGCATAGATAGCAAATGAAAGATTTTGATAGAGAACGAACAATATACACTCCTGGAAATGGAAAAAAGAACACATTGACACCGGTGTGTCAGACCCACCATACTTGCTCCGGACACTGCGAGAGGGCTGTACAAGCAATGATCACACGCACGGCACAGCGGACACACCAGGAACCGCGGTGTTGGCCGTCGAATGGCGCTAGCTGCGCAGCATTTGTGCACCGCCGCCGTCAGTGTCAGCCAGTTTGCCGTGGCATACGGAGCTCCATCGCAGTCTTTAACACTGGTAGCATGCCGCGACAGCGTGGACGTGAACCGTATGTGCAGTTGACGGACTTTGAGCGAGGGCGTATAGTGGGCATGCGGGAGGCCGGGTGGACGTACCGCCGAATTGCTCAACACGTGGGGCGTGAGGTCTCCACAGTACATCGATGTAGTCGCCAGTGGTCGGCGGAAGGTGCACGTACCCGTCGACCTGGGACCGGACCGCAGCGACGCACGGATGCACGCCAAGACCGTAGGATCCTACGCAGTGCCGTAGGGGACCGCACCGCCACTTCCCAGCAAATTAGGGACACTGTTGCTCCTGGGGTATCGGCGAGGACCATTCGCAACCGTCTCCATGAAGCTGGGCTACGGTCCCGCACACCGTTAGGCCGTCTTCCGCTCACGCCCCAACATCGTGCAGCCCGCCTCCAGTGGTGTCGCGACAGGCGTGAATGGAGGGACGAATGGAGACGTGTCGTCTTCAGCGATGAGAGTCGCTTCTGCCTTGGTGCCAATGATGGTCGTATGCGTGTTTGGCGCCGTGCAAGTGAGCGCCACAATCAGGACTGCATACGACCGAGGCACACAGGGCCAACACCCGGCATCATGGTGTGGGGAGCGAACTCCTACACTGGCCGTACACCACTGGTGATCGTCGAGGGGACACTGAATAGTGCACGGTACATCCAAACCGTCATCGAACCCATCGTTGTACCATTCCTAGACCGGCAAGGGAACTTGCTGTTCCAACAGGACAATGCACGTCCGCATGTATCCCGTGCCACCCAACGTGCTCTAGAAGGTGTAAGTCAACTACCCTGGCCAGCAAGATCTCCGGATCTGTCCCCCATTGAGCATGTTTGGGACTGGATGAAGCGTCGTCTCACGCGGTCTGCACGTCCAGCACGAATGCTGGTCCAACTGAGGCGCCAGGTGGAAATGGCTTGGCAAGCCGTTCCACAGGACTACATCCAGCATCTCTACGATCGTCTCCATGGGAGAATAGCAGCCTGCATTGCTGCGAAAGGTGGATATACACTGTATTAGTGCCGACATTGTGCATGCTCTGTTGCCTGTGTCTATGTGCCTGTGGTTCCGTCAGTGTGATCATGTGATGTATCTGACCCCAGGAATGTGTCAATAAAGTTTCCCCTTCCTGGGACAATGAATTCACGGTGTTCTTATTTCAATTTCCAGGAGTGTATTTACCTTAATAGCGTTCAAAAGTCATTATATATATATATATATATATATATATATATATATATATATATATATATATATATATGTGTGTGTGTGTGTGTGTTTTTTTTGCGTCATCCAATTACAGAAATTTCCTTTTTCTTGCGGACACACGTCCGGATCGTCCGCTCAAAACACTGGCATCTCTCTCCCCACATCCACCACTGCTGGCGGCTCACCTCCAACTGCCCAACGCTACGCGCTGTTCACATCCAACTGGCCAACACTACACTAGCGAATATTCCAACAATGAGTCCAACCAACCACAGACTGCACACAGCGCAGTCAGCGATTTTCATACAGAGCACTACGTGGCGTTACCAACATAAAAACATAAACAGCCGATTTGTTTTCTCTTTACTTATTCTGATAATCACTAAACTGACACACAATATTATTAGCGCAATGCAATCCGACTTTCAATAATCCCTACAAAAGAATGGTTCTGACTAACAACCTCACAAAAATCTTCGTTATTCCAACTAGTGCAATACAGCGAGCGCCAATACTGTAAGCTAAATGCCGGACGGAGTGGTCGTGTGGTTCTAGGCCTTACAGTCTGGAATAGAGCGACCGCTACGGTCGCAGGTTCGAATCCTGCCTCGGGCATGGATGTGTGTGATGTCCTTAGGTTAGTTAGGTTTAATTAGTTCTAAGTTCTAGGCCACTGATGACCTCAGAAGTTAAGTCGCATAGTGCTCAGAGCCATTTTTGAACCATTTGAGCCATTTGAACCATTTGATTAAAAATACAGCATAAGTTCTTAGGTACTCTATCCAGTAGGTGCAACTACTTATCCTAAATAAAACTTGCTATCACCTAAAAATGATAAACATTAAATGAACTGCCGATGAACGAAATGAAGTTTCTTGAAGATTGTAACTACTGAAGGCACTAACTACTGATAGGCACAGTTAGCAAATGGAAGATTTTGATAGAGAGCAATCAATGTATTTACCTTAATAGTGTTCAAAAGTCATCAAATATATGTCTATCAATTCATGACATCCATTTTTACAATTTTTCTTTTTCTGGCGGACACACGTCCAGATCGTTCTCATATAGTAACCTCTCAAAACTCTGGCATATCTCTCTCCACATCCACCACTGCTGGCGGCTCACCTCGAACCAAAACATGTCAAAAACCTTCTCTGTCTGCTCGCTAACTGCTAGTCCGTCCAACTACAGAATCTCTTGCAGAGGGTGCAGAGCGCTGTCAGCGATATTAATAGTGTCTATAGGACTGTAAACATACAAACATACAAATAGGGTACTCACAACTGTCCAGTGACACCATTCTTTACACCTCTTCAAGAGTCTCTTAGCATTTACTTCAGAAATGTATTCCTAATGAAGACCTGCTCGAACATTGAAACGCGTATGTACTTGTTAGCAGCGATGGCGAGGCATGACAGAATCTCTGACCAGAGAGTTATTTATCGTTGCTAGTCTGCGCTTGACCGCGCGACAGTTCTGTTGTTGTACGTAGCGAGTCGCGAGAGCATGTAGTAGCGCGCGAGAGACAGTCGCAGTTGTGTGTGAGGAGTCGGCGGGCGTCGACATGGGGCTCTGGTCAAGGTTCAGGACGAGGTGTATTTTTAAATAAGGTAATGAAGCAGCATTGCGCTCATCAGATAATGTAATGTATCTTAACAGTAATTAATTTGTTCAAGAATCGCCCCAATAATAATTTTGTTCTGAAAGCAATTTTTTAAGAAAATAATCATTACAATTGAAACAATACTTCCTATGCTTTTCCTGCCAGAATCAATTTATCAGATTTGCACAGGGCCTAAGGTCAGCGCAGATGACCTTATAAAATTTATCAGGTTGATCATAACGTTAATTTTGTGGGGACTTAGCATTTTTGCACATTTTTGTTATCATTGAGTTTTGTTACTGTGGGAAGATGACATTTGGCTCCTATTTGCATTTTCGTTCAATTCATATTATTTAAAAATAATTCCGAGAGGTTACACTTAGCACGATGTCCATTCACATTTAAAATAGTTTCTTTCATTTTTGCGGGAAGATTACACTTGGTTCTATTCCCATTAACATTTAATTATTGTCTTTTCAAAATTCTCCAAAGAAATTACATTAACATTATATTATTGTCCTTTTTTCAAAATTCTCCGGTGAAATTACACTAATGTCCCCCCTTTTTCAAAATTCTCTGGTGAAATTAAACTAAAATATATCTTTTTCTAAATTCTCCAGGGAGGTTACACATGGCGACCCTGCCAGGATCGTATTTCGTTGAGAATCTTCTGAGAAGTAGTTAGATATCTGCTCTTATTAACTAAAATATAATTAGCATTTGGCACAACGCTTTTACTAATTTTATGACTTTCTTTCCTTAGATCATTGGCAATTCATTGCTCTGTTGTATTTGTGTTTGTTGCTTTTTGCATTGTGCTTATTTCATTAAGTGAATAACTGTGTCTATAGTAAAAATGCTGCGAAAGACTGTGAATAGTGTATCGCGAAGTATAAGGAATGAAATTACCGACTTAAACAACTTCACCAATAGTACTTGTGACACGCAGTGTAATGATGACAATCCTGCGTTCACTGACAATCAGTGCGTTCCAAGCACTCATGATGATTTTTGTCTTAATGATGAACAAACGAACTCGGTTATGTCCTCTGTTGATTTGACGACAATTGATGACGCGGGGCGCCCTATTGTAATGAGCGCTGCCCAGCTTAACACAACCGGTTTACTAAATTCACGTGACGAACAGACAAATTTGTCTAATGAAAACGAACAGGATACACAAAGTAGTACGGATTAATTAATTCCGAAATAGTGACTGACAGTGTACATTTGACTGGCAAACCTTTTTTTAAATCTCAGAATAACCAAATTGTTACAGAAAGCGAGATAATTCCAGATCCATCATTAAACAGCACAGAGAATAGAAATGCTAATTTTGGGTTGGATCAAATTATGGCATTTTTTAAACAATTGGATAAAAAATTAGACAATAATAATGAAAAACAAGATAGTCTTAAAGAAGATCTCAAACAACAACTTAGTGAACAGAACGAACAGTTAAATGAAAAATTAGACAACAATTCCAGACAGTTAAATGAAAAATTAGACAACAATTCTAGGCAGCTTAGTGAACAAATTAGAGCCGTTGCCGTGCAGTGCCATGATACTAAGGAACAATTACGCGAGGAAATTGAGGCTTGTTCAAGAAAAAATAGCGTAGAAATTAGGTCTGTTGCCCAGGAATTAAGGGAAATGCAAACAGCTGCAACAGCAACACTTAGAAACGAAATTAGCGGAGTCGCTAAACAATGTTCTGAAAAAGCTGCACAATTACGTGACGAGTTTAAACTAATGACAGCAGAACTTTCGCGCACAATGGATGAAAAGATTTACGCGAAATTCGACCAACAGAACACTCAAATTGACGAATGTTTTAGTCTTCACATACAAAACAGTGATACGCGTTTCCGCAAATTTATTCAGGATCAAAATAAAGTAAAACGTCAAGTCATGGAAACAATCATTGCACAGAGACAGGAAGACAAACGTAAATTGTTCGCGAAAGCCAAGACATACGTAGACAACAATATTGCTACAGTGTCCGACGAAATTAATACCATCAAACAGTTGAACACAGAATTACGTGATGAAATTTCCGATCTTAAATCAAAAACAGACACACACACAGCAGATTTTCAGACAGTGACAGACAGATTTGAACAATTAGAACTAACACAGGATTGCGATGTCATCAAAGCTGACATTAAAAAATTGAACGAAACCACACGTAAATTACAAAAACAGATTAATACTTCTGACACTAAAAACGATGATCAGGTAAAAATACTGACTGAAAAATATGATGAATTGGCCAGTCGTATTGACGTTATCGAAAGTACTAATGACAATAAATCAGACGATACTACACCGATTTCATTTAACCAAACACCTGAATTCCAAAATTTACAGCAGACAATTAATGAGATCGATTCGTCTAATAACACGTTGCATAGAAAATTGTCATGTTTACAGCAAGAGGTGACAGAGATAAAAAATGTTTCTGGGTTTAACACATCACAGCAGACGGCATTTGGCGAACATTTGTCAGACTCACGCAGTGCGTATAATTTGAGTAATCTACAGAGAGTACAAGACTTAGATTCAGAACAGACACAGACAAATAGATTCTCTTACAATACAGAACCTGTTCCGTCATACAGAGACGATAATTTTGATTACAAACATTTTCTGTCAGTGAGAAAATTTAAAGTGTTTAAAAATGACAGAACACAGATTCATCCGCTAGATTGGATACAACAGTTTAGTTTTGCTTTTCCACCGACTTGGCCCGTAACACACAAACTTGAATTTATTTGCAGTTTTTGGAAGGCGAACCGGCAACTCGTATGAGACCGATAGCGAGACAATGTTACTCGGTAGAGGAATTTCAGAATGCTTTTCTGTCAGCGTACTGGTCGAAGACAACACAGCGCGGAATTAAAGATCAGTTAATTAGTTTACCGAATTATGAGAACACCAATTTTCCCAGTGTGACGCAATTTTTTGAGCACATGGTCCAACAAAACCAGTATTTAAGTGAACCTTATAGCGAATCTGCACTCATTCAATTATGTATCTCTAAATTACCACGATCATTAAGAGTGTCACTTCTAACGGGTCAGCAAAAAGAAAATATTTCGGCATTCAGGGATCTGCTGCAGCTTTTGCAAGTACAGCAATCTGATTATTCCTTTGTAAACAAAAATTTTTCACATAATAATCAAGGTCAACAAACATACAGTAATTATGATCAGGCACGTAATTTCAATATTAAAAGTAACAGACGCTTTAGGAATGACAACCACCAAAACTTTAATAACAGACAAAATTCTAATTATCAATATCGTCAGAATTTTCAGCAACAGGAACCACATTTTAGTAACAATAGACGTTTTCCACCACAACAGCACGAAAGTCAGCCGGCTAGCATACGTAACCAACAATGTAATGCACAAGGTCAACCAGGCTTTAATGTTTCGCCGCGTGCACGTATAGTCCCTGGTACCACAAATAGTAATGCACGCCAGCAAAGAAGCAACTACGTAGAGAAAACACAGTATTTTAATTCCTATCGCAATGCACCGTATAGGAATGACTATCACGACAGACGTAAAAACAATGAGCACAATTATCAGCGTACGTATAATAACAGTCGGTCTTACCAGCAACAAAATGATCAGCAACAACGTATTCTCGTGAATGAACCCGACAGTAGGTATCACCCAGAACGTAATACGTCTGGAAGAAGTAATAGAACAGTTCAAATAGTAGAAATGCCACAACATCCTCCTGATAATAATAACACGTCAGATAGAATCTGACTAGATACTGTACAGGTCGCATCTTCCAATAACACAAGCACTAGTTTAGACACGCAGAATGTTGTTCACGAAAATGTTATTACTTTTGACGACATCAGAGACACTCTTTTACAGGAAAGACCAGTTGTTCAGAAAACCATTTCACATCCTGTCATCGAAATTAAAATAGGTTCATCGAAATTTTCAGCAGTAATCGATTCTGGATCACCTATGTCAGTTATAAATGAGGAGACTTTCAACGAGTGTAACAAAGAGAATACATATCCTACATTACCATTAGGCAAAACGAAAGTGAAAGGAGCAGTATCGAGTAAAGGTGTAGACGTTAAATTACAGACGCATTTATCATTTTGTATTGCAGGTCATACTTTTCACTCAAATTTTTGGATTGTTCCTTTATTGATAACAGACGTTATTTTAGGTACGAATTTTCTGGTACAACACGACGCAGTTATTGATTTTCAGAATTCTTATTTAATGTTAAAGGATGAAAATGTACAACTTGCTTTAGAATTTCAGCACTCACTATCTGCGGAAGAACAAACAATTAACCGCACAGAGGTCATTTCCGTATCACGTAACATAGACTGTAATCCCACATTGTTCACTGATACGTACGTACATAACTATAATACTCCAGACAAAGGTGACTACGACTTAATGCAGATGAGTTCTGATAAAGTTAAACAAAGTAGTGCAAATACAGACGACGAACGCACGCAACTACACAAAATTCTTTTACAGCAAGCTCCAGTTTTCGACAACATTCCTGGTACTATGTCCGGTTCTATGTATGAATTTCAAGTTAAACAGCACGATACATTTAAAGCAAAGCATTATCCCATTCCATATATCCATAGGGAACAAGTTAAGAAAGAATTGCAAGATATGCTCGACCAAGGAATTATTGAACCGGCAGTTAGTGCGTACATAAACCCGCTGCATATTGTTAAGAAAAAAGATGGCTCACTTCGCCTTGTACTTGATTCGCGTCACATCAATGACATTATTATCAATGAAACAGATCGACCACAGACATTAGAGGAACTTCTACAGAAATTTCATGGTACGGCTATTTATTCCACACTAGATTTGAAATCGGGATTTTGGCAAATTCAACTTCATCCGAATTGCAGAAAGTACACAGCATTTCTCTGTTTTGGCGACTGTTATAAATTTTGTAAATTACCATTCGGTTTAACTATTTCTTCTGCAGCTTTTATTCGCGGTTTGAACACTATACTTCCGACAGAACTTAAAGACAGAATCACGACGTACGTAGACGACATTCTTATCGCAGAAGCTAACTGGCCTGAACACTATATGATTCTAGAACAACTGTTGCAAACTTTTCATGCACAACGACTCACAGTTAATCTCAGTAAATCGCATTTTGGTAAAACTTCTATAAAATTTCTTGGACACGTAATTTCAGCAGAAGGCATTGCGCCTGATCAGGAAAAACTTCAAGCTCTACGTGACATTACTGTTCCTACGACGAAGAAGCAACTACGAATTTTTTTGGGTTTAATTAACTTTTTTCGTAAATTTATTCGTCATTCTGCTTCAGACACACCTAGATTATGCCAATTGACAGGAAAAACACTATTTGGTCTTGGGATAAGCAAGCACACTCTGAATTTGTGAACCTGAAAGAAGCCTTGTTGAATGCTCCACTTTTATCGCACCCAGATCTTACCAGAAATTTTTCCATTGCCACCGACAGTTCCAACACAGCTTTAGGCGTACATATTTTTCAGGAAATTGAAGAAGATGGTTGTACAGTAATTAAAAACATCGCTTTTGCAAGTCGCATTCCGTCGCCTGCTGAATGAAATTATTCTGTTACAGAACTGGAAACGTTATGTGTTGTATGGGCTTTTACGAGATTTCGGCACTTTCTTTATGTCAGACATACCACCGTCTACACAGATCACAGAGCGATACAATTCTTACTTTCGGCTAAATTCACTCACGACAGATTAAGCAGATGGAAGCTTTATTTACAGGAATTTAATTTCACAGTTGTTTACATTCCCGGCACACAAAATGTTGTAGCAGACGCACTATCTCGTTCTCTCAGCAATAATCAGCAAGACATCGCAACCAACTTCTGCAAAGCAAATTTCAGCGTCATGTACATTCAGCAAGTCGCATTTGAAAATTTTATTTCGTCGTCATTACAGGACATAGCAAAAGAGCAAAGTAAAGACAATGTGTGGAAAGAAATTAAACACCTTTGGCAAGATAAGAATAATGTTACGATTAGAAACCATTACACTGTACGCAATGACATTCTGTTTCGCCGCTCTCATCCTGACAGCAATAATTGGTTATTATGCATTCCTGACGAACTGGTTAACAAATTAATCTGGTACACTCATTTAAGTTACGCACATTACGGAGCTAGAAAATGTTTTCTTATATTGAGACAGAACTGTTATTTTACCAACATGGAGAAACGTATACGACGAGTTTTAGCGTCATGTAAAATTTGCCAGAAAGCTAAGTCAGACACCACTTCACATATTCCTCCATTATATCCCATTGTACCTGATAAATTAAGACATATGGCCGCTGTAGACATTTTTGGTCCGATTCCGAGAACTAACAGAGGTTTTTGCTACATCTTAGTCGCTGTTGAACTCACTTCAAAATTTGTTACTTTCACTCCGTTACGCAAAGCTACTGCTAAAACTGTTTCGAAAGCATTTGTAAAACATTTTCTATTTCATGTAGGGCATGTGATGAGAGTAATTTCCGATAATGGATCACAATTTCGTTCTGCTATATGGACACGCATGTTACGAGTTAGAAACATTTCTCCGATCTATGGATTCAAGTACCATGCTTCTTCGAACCCCTGTGAACGATTAATGAAAGAAATTTGTAAACTGTGTAGAATATACTGTCACAAAAGACATATTGATTGGGACACATACATATTCTCATTCCAAGATGTAATTAATTCCATACCAAATGAATCCACTATGCTATCTCCGTCTGTTATACTGAAAAACGTTGAACCAATTAACAAAATTACAAAATTAGTAAACTTTCCTACATCTCGTCAACTACGACACCATGAAATAATTGACATTGCACTGAACACCATTAAACGTGCCGCAGAGCGCTGGAGAAGACAGCAAAAACAGGTTTGTACACGCCGAGACTTTCACATTGGACAGAAGATATTAGTACGTACACACTATTTATCCAGCAGAATAAAAGGTAAGTGCAGTAAATTTGAACTTCTATACGCAGGTCCATATCGGATTCGCAGCATTCCTCACCCCAAAGTTGTACACGTCGAAACTCTGAGAAGCAAAAAAAGTAAAGGCAACCACCATGTCTCTAACATTAAACCCTTTATTGAGTGAAGACACTTTATGATTTAACATGCTATGATGCCATTTACACATTTTATGACTATTTCTGCAATTATATTCACATGACTACCTACTGATGATTATCGTATTTTTTCTTGGCAAGTGCCCGGCAAGGTAAGGTTAGGAGGTCGCTCTTCTTGTCGTTACACATCAGACCGTGCATATTTTTCCAGATGAACTTACACATTTTATGACCACTTATGCAATTATATATATATATATATGACTACTTACTGATGATTATCGTATTTTTTCTTGGCAAGTGCCCGGCAAGGTAAGGTTAGCAGGTCGCTCTTCTTGTCGTTACACACCAGACCGTGCATATTTTTCCAGATAAACTTACGTATCTTATGAATAATTATGCAATTTTGCCTAGTGACATATTAATTTTATTAAATTCTCTCTCCATTAAAGTCTTTAATTCTCGCCCCTATTAACTACACAACATACAAGCTGAACACAAAGAAGGTCATATTTCTTGTCATCATTTTTTTTATGTATGTACGATTGTTTCATGTTTGTTGGTATGCACTGTGAAATGGTTAAGATATAGCAAACACCAGTTGACTTTGACATTTTTTTGCCCCATGATATCTCAACATCGTGACTGTTTTACTTTTTTTTTTTTTTTTTGCTGCTGCATTGTGATATTCTGTGTACATTTTTGCCTTTGAACACTGTCTATGCTTTTGACATATTACGTTTTCTGTCATGTTATGCTGTATGCTTAATTATGTTACCATAAACCAGTCATTATTTAGTGAGTATATGATGTAAATGCAAGACATTAATCTTTGTTCATCATTTTCAGAAAGAAATAACGTGCAAAGGAAATAAATTAAACAGAAATGGGAATTTCACCTACGGAATAGACGAAAGAAGATACAAAAACCTTATGAGGAAGAGTAAATGGATCAGAATTAACAAGCATTAACAAGAATATACTATACACATCGTAGAATAGCAGTCTTAACTAATTTTTTCTTTCAGAATACGAAGCGATTGATGCAGGCTGTCAGGCAGAATTACACATCTTAGTTTTAGTGATGGAATATGCTAGAGATAAGGAATAGTTGTGTAATGAGTAATGAAGTGACTTTTTGCAGATGATAATGAATGCTGATGAATAATGATGAAGAATATGCTACTATGAATAATGAAGTTTTTCTTTACAGGTGATGATAATAATGGAGTTATGATAATATGGATAATGAAGTGATGGATAATGAAGTTTTTTCTTTACAGATGAGGATGGTGTTGAAGTTTATGTATTTATGCTATGTAGTTATTTAAGTATGTGTTGTAGTTTGTTTTGACAGTATGTTTTATATCGTATGGTATGATGACTGAAGGTTTGGGAAAGGACAGCTAGAGAACAAATATTTTTATACACATTTCACTACCTGTTAATTCGAAGTTCACTACTTTTCAGCATAAAATGCGTTTCTTCTTCCAGCTTAATAATCCATTTTTCTTATATATTTTTGCAGAAGAAATTATTTATGAAATTAATGTGCTATAAGCAGTTGTTCATTAAATCTATGTCATTTATGAATGTGATTACATATACTCTACTTGTTTCATAACGTTGCTACAGCTGACTCATGACAAATGACGTTACACATTTTCATTTACAGGAACAACCCAGAAGCAATTTCTTTTTTCTTTTTCTTGCTTTCCCCTATAATTACCCAAAGCAATGTAATGCTAACAAAAAAAAATGTATTACCAGTCCCAAATAATGCTACCCGTTTAACAGAGTTCTTAATAATACTGATCAGCTCTGAATAGTATGTCAATTGAATACATAAATACTATGCGCATAATTTCAGTGAATAATACTTTTATTCTACTGTTCTCTGTAAAATGTTCTCTGTAAAGCGAATGACTTCTGATGATTTGCAAATAGGCAATCAATTTCAATGTTGTCTGTAAAGCGAATGACTTCTGATGATTTGTAATTAAGCAATCAATTTCAATGTTATCTGTAAAACGAATGACTTCTGATGATTTGTAATTAGGCAACGAATTTCAATGTAAAACGAACGACTTCTGATGATTTGTAATTAGACAACGAATTTCATTGTAAAACGAATGACTTCTGATGATTTGTAATTAAGCAATCAATTTCAATGTTATCTGTAAAACGAATGACTTCTGATGATTTGTAATTAGGCAACGAATTTCAATGTAAAACGAACGACTTCTGATGATTTGTAATTAGACAACGAATTTCATTGTAAAACGAATGACTTCTGATGATTTGTAATTAAGCAATCAATTTCAATGTTATCTGTAAAACGAATGACTTCTGATGATTTGTAATTAGGCAACGAATCTCAATGTAAAACGAATGACTTCTGATGATTTGTAATTAGGCAACGAATTTCAATGTAAAACGAAAGACTTCTGATGATTTGTAATTAAGCAACGAATTTCAATGTTATCTGTAAAACGAATGATTTCTATGATTTATAATTAGGCAATGAGTGCCAATGTTGTCAGTAAAACGCCAAGCAATGAACATTATTCTGTAATACTACATACATGGTACAGAAATGTTCAATAACTGGGCAATGAATGCCGCAAACTACTAATGTAATTTTCAGTGAAGACTAGTATGTGACTTAATGTCCTTCACCTTCTGGCCTAACTACCCTGAATTACTGCAATATCCATTTGTCCTGTATATCCTCATGATCATGGAGCACTATATTTGGTTTTTGCACGAATTCCACGTTGGTGTGCCTTGTAAGAGCGTGGTGTTGACACGACATGCTGTCCACCACCGTGAGCGATGGAGACGTTATTATGGTCCCACTGTTTGGTGTACCTGATATACTGCCAAAATGATAACATGGAATATTACTACGACATTTCAGTGTCTTGGCTACGCTGATAAACACTTCTGGGAAAAGAACTTCAGATTGTCTCACTTGGTGTTGTACTTCTGTGGAAATATATGGACTTTCAGTGCAGCTGCGTGCAACCTAAGTGCTACAACCATGACGCAATCCTTCCTATTCCTTTCCTAATTCTTGAAAAATGAAAAAGTCATATACAGTGCGTGTGCATTTCCTTTCATTTGTTAATCAGTTGTCCTGAAATTACTAAAGACTTCTATAGTGCATGTGGACTTTATTACACTCCTTGATTTGTTTGTTTGTTGTAGAAAAATACTAGAGAGTATTACAGTGTGTGCACTTTTGCCATTTGTTAATATGTTTTGTACTTAAAGGCGCTGCAGTCTGGAACCGCAAGACCGCTACGGTCGCAGGTTCGAATCCTGCCTCGGGCATGGATGTTTGTGATGTCCTTAGGTTAGTTAGGTTTAACTAGTTCTAAGTTCTAGGGGACTAATAACCTCAGCAGTTGAGTCCCATAGTGCTCAGAGCCATTTGAACAATTTGAACTTAACTTCAGTGAGTGTACACTTCATGCCATTTGTACTCATTACATATACATTTGTGATTTCCTGATATGTTCACTACTTCAGTGCGTGTGCACTTTTGTCATTTGTCAATATGATTTGTACTCATTAGGTTTATTTGTCGTAAAAATATTAGAGAGTTTTACAGTGCATGTGCACTTTATGTCACTTGTACTCATTACGCCTACATTTTGATTTGCTGATATGTTCTGAACTGCAGTGCATGTGCACTTATGTCACTTGTCAACATGATTTTGTTGTTGTGAAGATGCTAAAGAGTTTTTCAGTGTGTACACTTATGTCATATGTTCTGTACTCATTGTCATTGTCTGAAATGTTTTGTACTTGGTGCATGTGCACCACATTTAATTCATGTTCTACATCTGAATATTCTGTGAATTGTAAAAGTTAATTAGTTACAAAAAATTTGTTGCTCGTGGCAAGTCCAAATGACTCACCATCGCTGCCAAATTTTTGCCCCCCCCCCCCCCCCAGTGGAGGGTTATGAAACGCGTATGTACTCGGTAGCAGCGATGGCGAGGCATGACAGAATCTCTGACCAGAGAGTTATTTATCGTTGCTAGTCTGCGCTTGACCGCGCGACAGTTCTGTTGTTGTACGTAGCGAGTCGCGAGAGCATGTAGTAGCGCACGAGAGACAGTCGCAGTTGTGTGTGAGGAGTCGGCGGGCGTCGACTTGGGGCTCTGGTCAAGGTTCAGGACGAGGTGTATTTTTAAATAAGGTAATGAAGCAGCATTGCGCTCATCTGATAATGTAATGTATCTTAACAGTAATTAATTTGTTCAAGAATCGCCCCAATAATAATTTTGTTCTGAAAGCAATTTTTTAAGAAAATAATCATTACAATTGAAACAATACTTCCTATGCTTTTCCTGCCAGAATCAATTTATCAGATTTGCACAGGGCATAAGGTCAGCGCAGATGACCTTATAAAATTTATCAGGTTGATCATAACGTTAATTTTGTGGGGACTTAGCATTTTTGCACATTTTTGTTATCATTGAGTTTTGTTACTGTGGGAAGATGACATTTGGCTCCTATTTGCATTTTCATTCAATTCATATTATTTAAAAATAATTCCGAGAGGTTACACTTAGCACGATGTCCATTCACATTTAAAATAGTTTCTTTCATTTTTGCGGGAAGATTACACTTGGTTCTATTCCCATTAACATTTAATTATTGTCTTTTCAAAATTCGCCAAATAAATTACATTAACATTATATTATTGCCCTTTTTTCAAAATTCTCCGGTGAAATTACACTAATGTCCCCCCTTTTTCAAAATTCTCCGGTGAAATTAAACTAAAATATATCTTTTTCAAAATTCTCCGGTGAGGTTACAACATTGTGCCAAATTCTTTGTAGCTTCTTATGCGCATTTATTGCGTTAGCTAGGCTGCTGGTAGCACATTTGAACTTCAGAGTGATTCCTTCTGCTGATTTTATGTAATTTTTTAGAACCACACTTCTCGTATTCGATGCTTCCTGCTCTTTAGTAGCTGAGGCCTGAGTGGTCTTGGTTTAGCTTTGCTTCTTCCTTCGTGTTTTCAGTTCTCGGTCACACCATTAACAGTCGACTTGAGTAGGTTCTTCAGTAGGGTTGAAATGTCCCTAATTCGGGAGCTACCCACTGAGCTCTCGTGACCGATCTACTCTGCTGTTACTGCTTCTGTACTGAAAGCCGTACTCCACATTCTCTTTCATCTTGGCGGGTCCGTATCTTGTGCAGCAGTGTTATCAATTCTGTAGTATATTCGTTACCTTTCGACACAGGTTAGCTAGCTTGGGCTGTCGCCTTCATAATTGACATCACCTATCAGAGTTCGCACAGAAATATTTACCTGCTCGTTCTTCCCTCGCAATGTTTCCGTGCACTGCTCGAGAATGGAACGATAGGGATACAGCTTCAATGTGATCCGATGAACCTTCTGCTACCCACTTAATTGTGAACTGCAGAGTAATCAAGTAGATGTAGACGTCAATACGATATCTGCTTGCCACTGTAGTAGGTTCCGAAAACGAATACCGGAAATATATTCCCAAAAAATGCATCTCATTATTACTCGATGACTACACTCCATAAATAACGCAACCCCAATCTCTTAAAAAAAAAATTCTCTAGCTAAGCATAACATCTGTAACGCGTAAACCAGCTGCCGATAGGGGTGTTTCTGGAACCACGGTCAGTTCTCCTCATTCCTTTTCTATTTCACTAACGGTGCTTCGAGAGATGATCATCACTAAGCGTTTAGATTATTTTAGATGTCATCGCCGTTATTTCTCGAGATATTCGTAGGAGGAAGACTGACTCCTCTTGTAACACTCGCTTTTGCGATGGTAACACTAAATCTCTTTACGCTTCTCAACACCTCTCTTGTGGTTTCAGTCACCATGTAAAGTGTCTGTATGGTGGTAAATGGTAGTAGTTTCTGTGATCATTGCCACCGACAGTTTTGTTCCCCAGGACATGGTTGCAGGAGATTCCTTGGCAACCAGGGTTCGTGCTGCTACGATCAGATAACGTCTCTGGCTTCTTAAAGTGCACACTATTTAAACTACGTGTTCTGTTGGCAGTCTTTGTGTGCAGACTTATTTATGGGCAGTTGTTTGTCCACGTCAGGGTGTGGTGAACGAGACTGAATGGCATACTACGGAAGACTTCCTCTTTTTTTCATTTCGACAGACATACGGTAGAAATACTATTCAGCGTTAACAAATCACTGTCAATGTAGCTTTTTCACTGTTGTTCTGCATATTTTCAGAAAATCATTACATCGCTCTTCAGCCCTTTAATTCCAGCGAATACGGAGATTATTAGGGGTTAAAAATTGTTCAATTATTCAATACAGCCTTCTGTAACATACTAATGGTAATGCAATTGTTAGCAACGATGCCTAAAAGCGGCTCGAAACTTCTATTCAAATGTAACAACTACCGTAACAATGTACTTTTCTGAGTTGTAATATAGTTTCAGTCTGAAATATGCTTTGATTTGACTGGAAAATTACTTAGCGTGTCCGTCCTTATTACACCCACCGCACAGTCGCGTGATATGAAGCACGCTCACACGCACTGCTCCTTGCATGATTTATTTGAGAACCTTTGCTTGAGCAGCGTGATTAAATTTCAAGTCAACATGCTGGAAAGTGTTTCAGTACAGGCACTAAGACACAACAATAGGGATTAAAATCAGAGCCATGACCGAACATTGTTGTGTTCCGCGAACAGGGCATTTATCTGCATGCTGTGTTACATTTCCTATTAGATGTAGACATCTGTTGTAATTCTGCAGCATCCTACATTTATTGTGTTGCACAGAGAAGTTCCTTGTAAGGATCTTAGTACATCCATTATACAGGAAGCACATGCAGTGGTCACTATCGCATATGCTGTCATTTATATTTATTTGACGATGCTGGTGCTAATTTTGTATCTAACATTTGACGATGTCACTATGCCTGCAGTACATTAGGACTTGTTCTTATAGAACAGATCTGAAGATGGTCATTAATAACAGGAACCGGTTGCCTGATGAAAAAACAAATTGTGACCACAGATATAAAGTAAAGAAAATTTATTCTATATTTGGGTCACTGTTTTATTCGCGACCATGTCGTAGCTTGTGAGAAAGGGAAATGACTGGAAGTAGTACATAATATCCTCCTCCACGCACTATACGGTGGTTCGCGGAATATTTATATACACTCCTGCAAATTGAAATAAGAACACCGTGAATTCATTGTCCCCGGAAGGGGAAACTTTATTGACACATCCCTGGGGTCAGATACATCACATGATCACACTGACAGAACCACAGGCACATAGACACAGGCAACAGAGCATGCACAATGTCGGCACTAGTACAGTGTATATCCACCTTTCGCAGCAATGCAGGCTGCTATTCTCCCATGGAGACGATCGTAGAGATGCTGGATGTAGTCCTGTGGAACGGCTTGCCATGCCATTTCCACCTGGCGCCTCAGTTGGACCCGCGTTCGTGCTGGACGTGCAGACCACGTGAGACGACGCTTCATCCAGTCCCAAACATGCTCAATGGGGGACGGATCCGGAGATCTTGCTGGCCAGGGTAGTTGACTTACACCTTCTAGAGCACGTTGGGTGGCGCGGGATACATGCTGACGTGCATTGTCCTGTTGGAACAGCAAGTTCCCTTGCCGGTCTAGGAATGGTAGAACGATGGGTTCGATGACGGTTTGGATGTACCGTGCACTATTCAGTGTCCCATCGACGATCACCAGTGGTGTACAGCCAGTGTAGGAGATCGCTCCCCACACCATGATGCCGGGTGTTGGCCCTGTGTGCCTCGGTCGTATGCAGTCCTGATTGTGGCGCTCACCTGCACGGCGCCAAACACGCATACGACCATCATTGGCACCAAGGCAGAAGCGACTCTCATCGCTGAAGACGACACGTCTCCATTCGTCCCTCCATTCACGCCTGTCGCGACACCACTGGAGGCGGGCTGCACGATGTTGGGGCGTGAGCGGAAGACGGCCTAACGGTGTGCGGGACCGTAGCCCAGCTTCATGGAGACGGTTGCGAATGGTCCTCGCCGATACCCCAGGAGCAACAGTGTCCCTAATTTGCTGGGAAGTGGCGGTGCGGTCCCCTACGGCACTGCGTAGGATCCTACGGTCTTGGCGTGCATCCGTGCGTCGCTGCGGTCCGGTCCCAGGTCGACGGGCACGTGCACCTTCCGCCGACCACTGGCGACAACATCGATGTACTGTGGAGACCTCACGCCCCACGTGTTGAGCAATTCGGCGGTACGTCCACCCGGCCTCCCGCATGCCCACTATACGCCCTCGCTCAAAGTCCGTCAACTGCACATACGGTTCACGTCCACGCTGTCGCGGCATGCTACCAGTGTTAAAGACTGCGATGGAGCTCCGTATGCCACGGCAAACTGGCTGACACTGACGGCGGCGGTGCACAAATGCTGCGCAGCTAGCGCCATTCGACGGCCAACACCGCGGTTCCTGGTGTGTCCGCTGTGCCGTGCGTGTGATCATTGCTTGTACAGCCCTCTCGCAGTGTCCGGAGCAAGTATGGTGGGTCTGACACACCGGTGTCAATGTGTTCTTTTTTCCATTTCCAGGAGTGTAGGTACAGAAGCAGACACGGCTTGTTACAGTTCCAAGAGCAGTGTCACCATAGAGCACTGCACTGCGCACGCCTCTGTTGTGCCTTCTTCTAGCTACCCCCTGCTGACAAACACCGCAAATCCTAAAGTTTTAAACGTGCTGCGTTGTCAGCGCCCCTTTACAAAGTAAAATTAAAGCAACAACAGCCCTAAGTCGCAAAATTAAGGCTTTTCACTTGGTTTCGGCACTACATGAGTGCCTTCAACAGACGTAAAACATTCAAAGTGGCCTGTCACGTATAAAATAAATATGAAGTGATAAATCTTTAGTCACAAAATTTTTGAATTAGAATACGTTGGGAGGCAAGCACTATGGATTGCAAACACACGTCGAGCTACAGGTAGCATCTATCAGTGAAGAGCAAATATCTCTTACTCGCCACAGCTTAATTGAAAACTTGCGCCCACTGATCAAAATGAATGGAGGTAATACCTACAAATGGTTCTGAGCACTATGGGACTTAACATCTGACGTCATCACTCCCCTGGAACTTAGAACTACTTAAAGCTAACTAGCCTAAGGACATCACACACATACATGCCCGAGGCAGCATTCGAACCTGCGACCGTAGCGGTCGCGCGGTTCCAGACTGAAGCGCCTAGTACCGCTCGGTCACAGCGGCCGGCAATACCTACAAATTTCCACACAAAGCAATGTATGCATGATTCATAATGGCATTCACAAGGGGCTAGTTGAGAACAGAGCAATTACCAGCTTAATATGGCTTGGAAACCACTGCTCCATCTGATCTGAACAACCTGTTCAGCAGCACTACAATTTTCACTTTTTCTCCTAAGTACATTGGTGTACTTAATTAAAGCAACAAACTGCTATTTCCACGTCCTGTGTATAACTCACAATATAATCATACAAACTGTCAAAATATATCATTACGACAGTGTTCTGCATTCAAGATGGCATTCTGATCAACGGACAACCACGCCAACAACGACGTCAGAGCACCCATCAAGCGGGGCGGTGTGTGCAGGGTGGTTCCACATCCACAATTGCTGTGTACACAGTCACAGACGGTGCAGTATGGCGCAGACAAGACGCCTACAGACTCTCTGCTGTGGAGGGCTATAAGAAGAATGGAAGCAGGAGAATCACAAAACGAAATGGCCCATGGCTTAATGTGAATCGTCATGTCGTTTCTCAGATGAGGCGACAGGTCTTTATTTTAAGTCACCCGCTAAGAATTCCACTCTTGTGCCAACCTCTTTATCTCAAAGGAGAACTCTGCAACATACGTTCTCAATTATCTCTGGGATGTATTGTAAGTAGGCTGTTTAGGTTTTTTTATTAGTAACGCCACCTCTGTATGAAAATCACCGGCTGTGCCGTGTGCAGTCTGTGGCTGCTTTGCATTGTTGTAATACTCAACCATTGTAGTGTTAGGCAGCTGGCTGTGAACAGCGCGTAGCGTTAGGCAGTTGGAGGTGAGCCGCCAGCAGTGGTAGATGTGGGGAGAGAGATGGCGGAGTTTTGTAATTTGTCATGATATCAAGGTAAATACATTGTTTGTTCTCTATTAATATCTTTCATTTGCTAACTATCCCTATCAGTAGTTAGTGCCTTCCATAGTTTGAATCTTTTATTTAGCTGGCAGTAGTGGCGCTCGCTATATTGCAGTAGCTTGAGAAGCGAAGATTTTTGTGAGGTAAGTGATTTGTGAAAAGTACAGGTTAATGTTAGTCAGGGCCATTCTCTTGTAGAGAATTTTGAAAGTCAGATTGCGTTACGCTAAAAAATATAGTGTGTCAGTTTAAGCACAGTAGTGTACTATTGTTCAAAGGGGACGTTTCATATGGCGACCCTGCCAGGATACCTCACTGGAATCTTCTGATTTTTTTTCTTGTAGTTTGTGTAATTAGTGTAGATTTTGTTTATTGCTAGCGCGTAATTGTAGAGAAATTTCCATTGTAGTTGTAGTTTTTTTCATTGTTGTACAGTAAAACAGTTGTGGCATGCATGTAGATTTGCACCAAGTATTTCGCAGCTGCAATTAACTAGATATTATTTTCAGTGTTATGTTAATGTGTTCTCTTATTTTTGCTCTTGAAATTGTGTTTTTCTGTGTTGTCGTGTGAAACACTGTGACAATAATGGCGTGTGAAAAACGTAACACTAGGCTCCAAAGTAAATTGAGAAATGACAGCGAAGACGAAAGCAGTATGTTAGCGCCGCAGAATAATGAATTAACTAATGTTAATAGTAGTAATTTGGTAATTGCGCATAGGGAAATGGAGCGGGTTTCAAACAATGGCGTGGACAGTGAAACAATTAGTGAAGAGGGAAGCATTATCGATCGATCGGTCGGCAATAGCTCGCCACAGGAAGCCGAAATGACACGACACGATCTCGCAAATACTGTAGATTCAGGTTCTGGGTCATCACCGTTTTTTCAAATGAGTCAAGACACATTTTCTGCTTGTCAAAATGTGAATGTTGCCGGTGAAAATGCACTGCCAAAAAGCATAGAGAAACAGATTCCAGACACTAATACATTATTATTGCAATTAATGCAACAAATGGAACAAAATCAGAGACATATGGAACAAAATCAGAGACAAATTGAACAAAACCAGAGACAAACACAGCAAAAGCTTGAAAAATTAGACACAGTGGAACAAAAGCTACAAAAGTTAGACACCACACTTGAACAAACACGTGAGGATTTAACTAATGAGTTACATCACATTGAATCGAAATGTCAAAAAGTCTGTAACGACGTAAAAACACAAATTTGTGAGCATTTCCAACCTATTTTTTCGCGTCATGAAAATGTACTACAGAATCACGAAGCAGCCATAAAAGAACTGCAAATTACTGTTCATGAAAATCATGAGACCTTTCAAGCTAAATTTGACTCAGTTGCATTTACCGAGTCGGTTACGCAACTTGCAAAAACTCAGGAAAACTTAAAGGACACAGTAGATACTCTGAAACTTGGTTCAGAAAAACACACTGAGGAAATAAGTACACTATCGGATAAAGTAGCCGAACTTTCAGATCAGTTCACTAACTTATCTACAAAGGTAGATGATGATCTGAATGACACAACACCTGTAGCCTTCACTGACACTGAAGAGTATGAACAAATTAGAAAATTCAAACAAAATCAAAATCAAATCAATACACAGTACAAAAGAGAAATCCGGGAAGTGCAAGATCAGTTGGCACAAGTAGTACAAGAATTACGTATTTCAGAGGACACTCGCGCCCCAATACGGGAAGAGGGACTTAGAAATATGGAACAGCCACAAAATAATAACACAGGACACTTCGGAAATTATGACAGAAATTGGCAAGGCACACCGAATTTTGAGATGGAACCGCCGAAACGACGTAATAATGACCGACATGCGACTCGCCGACATGATGATTTTGACTATAAGCTGTTCATTACTACACGTAAATTCAAAACATTTAAGAATTCTGCCAACGACATTCATCCACAAGCGTGGCTCCATCAATTCTCTCATTGTTTTCCTCCCAACTGGTCATTGGAGCACAGGTTAGAATTTATGCGTGGCTACTTAGAGAATGAACCAGCTGTAAGAATGCGTTCGGTCATTCACGATTGTCATAGTGAAGGAGAATTTTACCATGCCTTCCTCTCAGCATATTGGTCTCAAGCCACACAAGACCGAGTAAAACATGGCATCATAATGATGAAACATTTCGAACAATCAGAATTCTCCAGTCTTGTGAAATATTTTGAAGACATGTTGCACAAGAATCAGTACCTGTCAAACCCATACAGCCCCTCAGAACTCATCCGCATTTGCTTAATTAAACTGCCTGAACATTTGCGACATATTATTTTGGCAGGACGTTGCAAAGACGACATTGAAGCTTTTCAGGGACTGTTACAAGAACTGGAAATTGACACTGACAATCGCGGAACGCAGGAGCACAACAATTACAGATTACATCCGTCGCAATTCCGCGATGAAAGACATAATAAGTGGGCGCGACAAGGCTATTCTTACAACACGAATCGTGACCAAAACAGACACCACCCGTATAACAACCGTTGGCAGAGTAGTAATAATTACAGGGAAAGATCACCTCTCCGCGGTAATGACTATCACAGAGACAATCAGAGAAACAGACAATATGGGAACCAAAACAATTATTATTACGGGAGACAGAATAGCTTTAGACGCAACGGTTCAGCGCGCAGTTACGATTTAGGGAGAAATTCTCCACCACGTGACGGACAAGGAAGAAACTACGGAACCTACCGACATGACGACAGACGATATATTCATAACGACAGACCTGAATTGCATCAGAACTGGCGGGATTTAAACACGGCAGGGCCCTCTCGAGGAGGTGAATTTGTAGAAGTTAGGTCTCCGAATCCCAATAACGACGCGCTCCAACAAAGAAACAGACACTGACCCACACCGCAGGCAGACACCTGCGCCGGCTGGCTCCGAGAAAAATAACATAGCGCTAACCTTGAAAAAAAATTTTAACATTCCTCACCGACGTATACCACTTGATAATTGCGTTAAAGTTGAAACTCTGCGTACTAGGAAGAGCAAAGGTTTACAGCACATTTCACATGTAACACCGTTTATTGAGAGATAATGTGCTTTTTTAACTTGAGATTTTAATGCAACATTTTGGTTTATTTGAAAATACATTCTGGATTTAAAGTGCTTTCTGAGAGATACTAGATGACACAGTGGTTAGTTTATGTGACAGCTACACGATGTTATCACGACGCTACTAATGAGTGACAGTTTACAATGTTGCTTTTGAGGTGTTTCTGTTTTATATTTGCACAGTTTTCTGAATTCTTCTGGAAAGTAAAACATGTTTTAGTAGTAAGTTTTGTGGTATAGCAACAATGAGGCAGCCTTTTCCGTAGCACAACAATACGTTACAGCACAGTACTTTCTTCATCACAACAATAAGCGTGATAACTAAGATATCTATACGCAAAGCATTTCACTTTTGTGTATCATGAGGTAAGTACAGTGACTTTTGTGGAACTCAGCTTTCGGAGGACGATATCTACGACACTTACACAGAGATTATCTTACAACAAGACGCACAGTTTAGCGCTACAGGACACGCATTTGAGTGATTAATTTTGTACTTAAAACATTTATTTTTTAAAGATTTTTGAATTACAAAGAAAGTTTTCCGAGATATATTTCATTCCATTGATGTAATTTGTAACACCTGAGGGTATAATTACATTTATCCTCAGGGGGGTACACGCTTACTTTGTGTACCATGTGTGTGGCAACCACAAGGAACCCTAGCTAATATGGTATTTGCTTATACAACTTTACACATCGGTACCATATTTCTCCAACACATAAATTACACAGCTATCTGATTATTTGACAGAGAAACAAACATTCTTTTTACTACGTCAGTGACAGATGTTTACGCAATTACACAGTTGAATAACTTCATACGTATGAAATTGTATTTTGTCTGTACTTTGTGAACAGTTCGTATTTTTTCGGAACCATTGTGATACTATGAGAGCTTTGAATGATGTATTTGGTATGGGATCATGATTTTTAAAGTACGTTTGAGGTAGATAACACTTTTGAAATGAGCAGAGAATTTTTTTAGGTTTTAAAATATTCAGGAAGCAACGACGATTTTGAGACTTAGCTGAGGTTTTATAATGTTATGATGACGATGTGTATTACGCTGTTGCGGTATGTTTATGATAAAGAAGCTGATGCTATATGAGGAATTTGATTATGCTATGTATCTTATGATGAAGTATTGAAGAAGCGTCGACGAATTTGTATATGTGTAATAAGGTAAGGAGTAATGAGTAGCGGTTAGGAACTCTGCCTTGTGAAGACGTATGTTGGAAACCGAGAATCGTACTTTTAGAATTATGAAATGTGTGTAAATGCGTGAATGTATCACAATGCCGACGAAAATTTTTTGGACACTGTTATATTCATAGGATTTTGTTTTTACAGATTTGCAACGCTAATTCTTGACCTGTGAAATATTTTTATATAAGACTGCCATTGTAGCAAACTGCTGTCGTAAATATTTCCATACGAAAGTTAAGTGACCACCTGCACGTAATACGTCGTGGGCACACAGCTGTGTCAGACACCTGGGCGACAGCCGCCCGAAAAAAAAAAAAAAAAAAAAAAAAAGCCATTAGCCTTCCAGCGGCACATGAAAACGATGAGAAACATTTCACGGCTATTGTCGTGCTAATTGAGAGAAATGCCATATGGCTAGTGAATGACGTTTCACGCCTTGCTTTGCCCATTTTGTTTAATATCTAGTTTCTAGCTGCACTGCAGCACTGGTTAAAATAAAATTTTATAGATGTACTAATTTAAATATTTTCTGTCTGCAGATCTATTAAATAATAATTTTGTAATCCACATTCTTTGAAAAAGGAGCTCTTGGAATGGAAAGAACAATAAGAAGGGACTAATAACAGGAACTGCATACATAATTTTCTTTTCTAGTATTTAGGAATCTTTTGTAGAATTAGTTTTTGTGGTGCACCACTTTAATTACATAGTCATTAAAATGTGAATATACATTGCCATTATCTGCATTGTTATCTTTAGTGTACTATTTTTTCTGCTTGAGCTATGTCATGTTTAGGTATAAGTTGCTGCTGTTTGCCAGGCATTGTGTTATTGAATTTGACTTTGTATTATTCTGTTAAGCCAGTTTTACTAATGATTTCTTGTTATTATTTGTTGCACATTGCCTTAGATTAGTTGTAATATTACAATTGCTTTGCTAATTTCTTAATACTGCTTGCTTCACAAATCTGCGTTTTTTTTATTGCTGTTTATATTAATTGTTTTATGTGATGCTGCATTGCCTCGTCTCTTAGTTTAGCATCTGAGCTCAGTAGATTTAAGTTAGCTTAAGAGGGGGTAGACTATATCAGAAACTAACTATGATGAATTGGAAAAAATGCATTGAGAAGCTATACGAGTAAAGTACAGAAAGCAGGTATAGATAGGACTTTTGGAATTAATGAGGAATGAAGGGAGATCTCCGAGAAGTAAAGAAAGTTTTTGTTTGCAACATACCGCAGTAAAAGAAACCCTGTCCTTTCCTTGTGTTATCCCACTATGTGTTTGTGTTCCCTTGTGTATTTATGTTTTTCCTGTATTTATATGTATATCTGATAATACTTATGTTGTAGAATTTTTCTAATACTAAGCTACATTCACTATGATGAGGAATACTGTGATCCTCAAATATAATTTGCATTGATAATATGTTATTTACTTTGTAAAGATGTTTAGACATTTATCTGTTCTGTTTTAATGCTCATGTGTGATGTTGATGTTTCAAAAGTTGTTCTGATCTTTATGTATGTACTTATGTCATTCTTTTTGTAACACTGATGTATATATTTTTATTCTTTTGTAAAGCCCCTATTACCGCAAATGTTATTTGTATTGTTATGTTCTTTAATGATGTGTTTTGTACCTTTGTTATTGTGTTCTTATGTTATACAATTGTATAGACACCAGTTCATCATATTATTAACTTGTAAGTTACATTTCACTGCACACGTTTTGTTGGTCATAGTATATGGACAATATGTGAGAAGTAGGGACTGTTAGTGTTTGTATGTGTGTTAATAATTCAGCAAGGGACTGGATGACAGCATTGCTGGTTCTAAGGACAATTCCAAAAACTTTGTGAGTGCACAAGTGGTGGTTATGGACTTGCTACATTATCCGCAAGACTCTTCGATGGTGATTGTGCACCTGCACAGTCGCAACAGATGGCTGCTGGCCGTCTCTACCAGGACTACAGTGGGTCTGCGTCTTTGCTGACTCACCAGTACCATCATCTCTACAAGGACTACAGTGGGTCTGCGTCTTTGCTGACTCACCAGTACCATTATTTCTACAAGGACTGCAGTGGGTCTGCGCCTCTGGCGGCCCACCGATACCGTAATCTCTACTAGGACTGCAGTGGGTCTGTTCTGTGATGACCTACCTACCACTAGTCTTCAAAACTTCGACTGACTCCGCTGTGGGTTTGCTCTGTTGTGACCCATTACCTGTCAGCATGTCGAGAGTCAGCACTGTCTTTCCGTTGGAAGGACAACGATACTTCTTCAAGACTGCATGGAAATCCACTACTTCCGTGTGCATTTTCTTTTACTGCTCAGACTTTGAGAAAAACACTGCAATGTGATGAATGATCAGGACTGTCTTTATGGACTGTGAGAAAATTTTAGCTTTTGACCAACATTGTATCAATAAGTGTGTGCATTTGATTTCTTTGTTATTGTAATTGTGAAAAAAAATTTTAACAAATATGTATTGGCCAGTGCCCAACAAAATTTGTAAAATTTTTTGTGGGGAGCATGGGGGCTATGTAAGTAGGCTGTTTAGGTTTTTTTATTAGTAACGCCACCTCTGTATGAAAATCACCGGCTGTGCCGTGTGCAGTCTGTGGCTGCTTTGCATTGTTGTAATACTCAACCATTGTAGTGTTAGGCAGCTGGCTGTGAACAGCGCGTAGCGTTAGGCAGTTGGAGGTGAGCCGCCAGCAGTGGTAGATGTGGGGAGAGAGATGGCGGAGTTTTGTAATTTGTCATGATATCAAGGTAAATACATTGTTTGTTCTCTATTAATATCTTTCATTTGCTAACTATCCCTATCAGTAGTTAGTGCCTTCCATAGTTTGAATCTTTTATTTAGCTGGCAGTAGTGGCGCTCGCTGTATTGCAGTAGCTTGAGAAGCGAAGATTTTTGTGAGGTAAGTGATTTGTGAAAAGTACAGGTTAATGTTAGTCAGGGCCATTCTCTTGTAGAGAATTTTGAAAGTCAGATTGCGTTACGCTAAAAAATATAGTGTGTCAGTTTAAGCACAGTAGTGTACTATTGTTCAAAGGGGACGTTTCAGTATTCCAATTTCTGTCTTCCTCTACAGTTTTTACCCTTTACGGCTCTCTCTAGTACCATGGAAATCAATTCCTGATGTCTTAACAGATGTCCTATCATCCCGTCCTTTCTTCTTGGCACTGTTCTCCACATATTCCTTTCCTCCTCATTCCTGACCTTCTCAATCCATCTAAATTTCAACGTTCGTCTGTAGCACTGCATCTCAAAGGCTTCCATTCTGTTCTGTTACGGATTTTCCGCAGTCCATGTTTTACTACCATACAATGCTGTGCACCAGACATATATTCTTAGAACTTTCTTCCGCAAATTAATGCCTATGTTTGCTACTAGTACACTACTCTTTGCCGGGAAGGCCCTTTTTGCCAGTACTTTCGTATTTCTTCGATTTACTCTCGATCCATTCTGTGCTAATTAGACTGTTCATTCCATTCAGCAAATCATGTAATTCTTCTTCAATTTAGCTCAGGATAGCTATGTCATCATCGAATCGTATCACTGACATCCTTTCACCTTGAATTTGAATTCCACTCCTGAACCTTTCTTTTATTTGCAACATGGATTCTTTGATGTACGGATTGAACAGTAGGGGCGTAAGACTACATCCCTGTCTTCTGCTCTTTTTAATCCGAGCATTTCGTTCTTGGTCGTCCACTCTTATTTCCCCCTCTTGACTCTTGTACATGCTGCATATTACCCTTCTCTCCCTGTAGCTTACCCCTATTTTTCTCAGAATTTCGAACATCTTGCATCATTTTACGTTGTCGAACGCTTTTTCTAAGTCAACAATTCTTACGAACGTGTCTTGATTTTTCTTTAGTTTTGCTTCCATTATCAACCGCAACGACAGAATTGCCTATCCAGTGCCTTTACCTTTCCAAAAGCCAAACTGATCGTCATCTAACACATCCTCAATTTTCTTTTCCATTCGCATGTATATTATTTCTGTCATCAACTTGGATACATGAGCAGTTAAGCTGATTGTGCGATAATTCTCGCACTTGTCAACTCTTGTAGTCTTTGGTACTGTGTGGATGATTTTTTTCCGAAAGTCAGACGATATATTGTCATACGTTGTACACACCAACTTAAATAGTCGTTTTGTTGACATCCCCCTAATGATTATAGAAATTGCGATGGAATGTTATCGATCCCTTCTGCCTTATTTTATCTTAAGTCCTCCAAAGCTCTCTTAAATTCTCATTCTAATACTGTATCCCCTATCTCTTCTAATTCGACTCCAGTTTCTTCTATCACATCAGTCAAATCTTTCCCCCCATAGAGGCCTTCAGTGTACCCTTTCCACCTATCTGCTCTCTCCTCTGCATTTAACAATGGAATTCCGCTTTCAGTCTTAATGTTACCACCCTTGCTTTTAATTTCACCGAAGGTTAATTTGACTTTCCTATACACTGAGTCAGTCCTTCCGACTATCATTTCTGTTTGGATTTCTTGACTTTTTTAATGCAGCCATTGCGTCTTAGCTTCCCTGCACTTATTACTTATTTATTCCGCAGCGATAATGTTTCTGTATTCCTGAGTTTCCCTGAACATTTTTGTACTTTCTTCTTTCATCTATAAGCTGAAGTATATCTTCTGTTACCCATGGTTTCTTTGCAGTAACCATCTTTGTACCTATATTTTTCTTTCCAGCTTCTGTAATTGCCCTTTTTAGATATGTATATTCTTCTTCAACTGTGCTGCCTACTGGACTATTCTTTATTCCTGTATCTACAGTCTTCGTTAACTTCAAGTGTATGTCGTCATTCCTTAGTTCTTCCGCATCCGACTTCTTTGCGTATTAATTCTTCCTGACTAATCTCTTGAACTGCAGCCTACTCTTCATCACTACTACATTGTTATCTGGGTCTGTATCAGCTCCTGGGTATGCCTTCAATCCAGAATCAGATTTCGTTTCTCTGTTAGACATTGATGTAAACTGACTGAAATCTTTCAGTATCACCCGGCCTTTTTCAGGTATACCTCCTCCTCTTGTGATTTTTGAACAGTATATTTGCTGTTACTATCTGAAATTTTTAGAGAACTCAATTAGTCTTTTTCTTCTCTCATTCCTTGTCCCAAGTCCATATTCTCCTGTAACCTTTTCGTCTACTGCTTACCCTACAACTGCATTCCAGTCCCACATGACTATTAGATTTCCATATGCCTTTGTGTATTGTATTACCCTTTCCGTATCCTCATTTACTTTCTCTATTTCATTTTCAGCATGCGACTTCGGCATGTACACCTGAACTGTCGTTGTTGGCATTGGTTTTCTGTCTATTCTGATAAGAATAACCCTATCACTGAACTGTTCACAGTGTCACACCCTCCTATTCACAACGGATCCTACTGCCAAAATACCATTTTCTGCTTCTGTTGGTAGTACCCTGTACTCATGTGACCAGAAATACTTGTTTTTTTTTTCATTTCACTTCACTGACCCTATAATATCTAGATTAAGGTCTTTGTATTTCCCTTTTCAGATTTTCTAGCTTTCTTACCACATTCAAGATTCTGACATTCCACGCCCCGACTCGTAGACGTTATCCGTCCGTTGATTATTCAATCTTTTTTACATGGTCACCTTACACTTGGCAGTCCTATCCAGAGATCCTAATGGAGGACTATCGCGTAATATTTTGCCAATGGAGAGTTCATCTACATCTACATCTATACTCCGCAAGCCACCTAACGGTGTGTGGCGGAGGGTACCTTGAGTACCTCTATCGGTTCTTCCTTCTATTCCAGTCTCGTATTTTTCGTGGAAAGAAAGATTGTCGGTATGCCTCTGTGTGGGCTCTAATCGCTCTGATTTTATCCTCATGGTCTCTTCGCGAGATATACGTAGGAGGGAGCAATATACTGCTTGACTCCTCGGTGAAGGTATGTTCTCGAAAGTTCAACAAAAGCCCGTACCGAGCTACTGAGCGTCTCTCCTGCAGAGTCTTCCACTGGAGTTTACCTATCATCTCCGTAACGCTTTCGCGATTACTAAATGATCCTGTAACGAAGCGCGATGCTCTCCGTTGGATCTTATCTGTCTCTTCTATCAACCCTATCTGGTACGGATTTCACACTGGTGAGCTTTATTCAAAAAGTGGGCGAACAAGCGTACTGTCACCTACTTCCTTTGTTTTCGGATTGCATTTCCTTAGGATTCTTCCAATGAATCTCAGTCTGGCATCTGCTTTACCGACGATCAACTTTATATGATCATTCCATTTTAAATCACTCCTAATGCCCACTCCCAGATAATTTATGGAATTAACTGCTTCCAGTTGCTGACGTGCTTTATTGTAGCTAAATCTTAAGGGATCTTTCTTTCCATGTATTCGCAGCACATTACACTTGTAATTTTCATAATGACATTTTGTCAATCAGAGGCCACATGTCCTGTGGAGACGCGGTATGTGTCTTTAATGCAGTCGTTTCTATTGTCTTGTGCATCTTCATGTCGTTAATCATTGCTGATTCTCCCACCTTTTGGGGCAATTTCCCGCCTCATGGGCAAGAAAGTGTTCCTCCACTCTCTTTGGCAAGACCTTTGCAAGAATGGGTCACGTCTTATGATGGAAGTCTTCAGCATGCCTCCAATCTGGTCGTTAATCAAAATTTAAACGGTGGCGGGTTTCGAATACAGGACCGACGGAGTTTCTATTATGACTCAAAGATGCTGTCCCTAGAAGACGGCCGGCCTCGGTGGCCTAGCGGTTCTAGGCGCTTCAGTCCGGAACCGCCCGACTGCTACGGTCGCAGGTTCGAATCCTGCCTCGGGCATGGATATGTTTTATGTCCTTAGGTTAGTTAGGTTTAAGTAGTTCTAAGTTCTAGGGGACTGATGAACCTAGAAGACGCGTCAGTTTATAGAGACATAAACTGTATCCCAGACACCGGTAAAGGGCTGACCAGAAAGAGTGGATCGTTATTTCGCAGTAATGGCACGACGATACTGCACTGCAACTGGCATCTGATCCCGCTTCATCCCCTGGGCGCCTTGCATCGAGGCAAACGATGTACAGAAAGTTTGAGCAGAGTGAGCTTTTTTGTTGGAGACCTGCTGTTTGTTTACCTCAGGCGTGCCTTCACAAAAGGGAACGTCTAGACTGGAGCCGTCAACATACCACCTGCACGGTCGAAAAGTGGGCCAATGTTCTTTTCACAAATGAGTCTCAATTTGGTCTGGAGAGTCATTCTCGGCGGATTTGCTTCTGGAGGGGACGCGGAACACAGTTTCGAGACCCAAACATTTTGGAAAGAGAGCTATATCGAAGAGGATCCTTAGTGGCGTGAGCAGCAAACTTGCAACCTCGCAAAATTTATGTTTGTTGCTTTAATTTTGGTCACCAGTGTAGGTTAAACCATTTTAGTTCTGTGGAATAAATGCCCGGTGGAAGACACGGTAGCTGCAGTCCACCAAGGGGACGGTGATCCATTGAGGAGAAGAGCAATCAGAGCAGGCGTGAGGCTGCGCGACAGCGGCGATTATTCACGCCGTAGGACGGCGGAACGGGCCCGCCAACAACAAATAATGATCCGGAAGCGACGCGGCCGGCCGATGGAAATGTGATTGCGTACGAGTGCCGGTGCGCGCTGATTTATGCCCCATTCATAATCATAGCCGATTGACGGCGGGATTTGCATATTGAAAAGCGGCCCCCTGCCAGGTTGCCACCGGCTCGGAGGCAGGGAGAAGCCGTGGGCATCGACCTCTTGTGCCACCGCCGCCTCCCGCATGCCACCGGAGTGCGTAACCGCCAGAGAGACAGCAATGAGATACAGATTAACAGCCAGGGAACAACAAAATTCGTGTGAAACACAGCTTGTTTCATTCATACGCCACATCTTGCAAACATTAGGGTCACAGATAGATACCATCGTCCTAAATGTCCCACAGCGTCCATTACAGGCCAAGAAAATACGAGGGCTGTCCAGAAAGTAAGTTACGATTGATCGCGAAATGAAAATCACAGTGAAAATCAGAAATGTTTCATTTGTAACAGTTAGCTACACCTTTCACCTACTTCTCTACGTAGTCGCCGTTCTGACTCAGACATCCGTCGTAGCGTTGTACCAACTTTCCAATACCCTCATCATAGAAGGCAGCCGCTAGTGCTTTCCGCCAATTCTCTACGCTGGCCTAAAGCTCGTTGTCTGTGCCAAAATGTTGTTTTCATAGCCAGCGGTTCGTTTGAGCAGAGATGAAACTCAATGGGAGAAAATTACGGACTGTATTGTGGGTAACCAAACATTTCCAATTGAAAAGATGCAGGAACATCTTCATTGCCCCTGCAGAATGAGGCTGAGAACTGTCTTGAAGAAGGAACCGCACGACAGTTATGTAACGTTGGTTGCATAGCTTCAGGGGAAAATTCTCACGAGGCCCTTGTACTTGGCGGGAGACACTATTTTCTATAACATCTTTACGCGCTCACTAAGAGCTCAGGAATGAAAAGAGCAACATAATTCTACCTAGAGTCATACTAGAGACACTGCCCAACATATCTTTGCAAAGCTTTATCGGTGTTCCATAGTCGTTTCCATTTCGCGACCGATCGTAACTTACTTGCTGGACAGCCCTCGTATTACGTACAGCACCTTTGTCAATATATGATACGTCCGGTGAATATAGATTTAGGAGGAATCTACACTGAAGCGCCGAAGAAACTGGTATATTTATGCGTATTCAAATACGGAGATAGGTAAACAGGCAGAATACGGCACTACGATCAGTAACGAATGGGTGAGGCAACAAGTGTCCTACGTTATATCTGTTATTGTTGTTACAACGGCAGGTTATCAAGATTTAAGTGAGTTTGAATGTGGTGCTATAGTCGGTGCACGAGCGATGGGACGCAGAATCTCCGAGGTAGCGATAAAGTAGGGATTTTCCCGTACGACCATTTCACTAGTGTATCGTGAATATTAGGAATCCGGTAAAACATAAAATCTCCGACATCGCTATGGCCGGAAAAAGACCGTGCAAGAACGGGACCAACGACAACTGAAGAGAATCGTTAAACGCTACACAGTGCAACCCTTTGCAAATTGCTGCAGATTTCAGTGCTGGGCCATCAACGAGTGTCAGCGTGTGAACCATTCAAGGAAACATCAGCGACAAGGGCTTTCGAGCCGAAGGTCCACTCTTTGGTGACTGAACGACACAAAGCTTTTCACCTCGCCTGGTCTCATCAACACTGACACTGGAGTATTGATGTCTGGAAACATGCTGCCTAGTCGGACGAGTCTCGTTTCAAATGGTACCCAAGTGAACGGGTTTGGAGACAGCCTCATAAATCCATTGACGCAGCATGTCAGCAGTGAACTGTTCAAGCTGGTGGAGGCTACGTAATGGTGTGGATCGTGTGCAGCTGGAGTGATATGAGACCCCTGATATGCCTAGATAAGAGTGACAGGAGACACGTACGTAAGCATCCTGTCTCATTACCTGAATCCACTCATGTCCATTGTGCATTCCGACGGAATTGGGCCATTCCAGCAGAAAAATGCGACATCTTGGAACTGCTACAGAGTGGCTCCATGAACGTTCTTCTGAGTTGAAACACTTCCGGGGCCACCAAACTGCCCAGATACGAACATTATTGACATATCTGAGATGCCTTGCAAAGCGCTGTTCAAAAGAGATCTCCATTCCCTCTTACTCTTACGGATTTATGGACAGTTCTGCAGGATTAATGTCATTTCCCTCCAGCACTACTTCAGACATTAGTCGAGTCCATGCCACTCGTGTTGCGGAACTTCTACGTGCTCACGGGGGCTCTACATGATATTAGGCAGGTGTGCCAGTTTCTTCGGTCCTTAAGTGTACATACTAACAGTAAATATATAAAACCGTCGTGTGTGGTGTCGGCTTTGAACACATTAATATACAAAACTAAAAGACGAATTTTCACTGGATTTTCGCATGAAACTTGACTATAGCTTTGTGCACGGCATAGGCTTTAAATCCATCAGTATCGGAGGATAACGGAAAGAAAGATATGCATATATGTTATAAAAATTTGTATATGTACAAATACGTTGATCGTGTACACATATGACTACCTGGAAGGAATCTGTGTGGGATGGTCCCGGCGGAGGTTCGAGTCCTCCCTCGGGCATGGGTGTGTGTGTTTGTCCTTAGGATAATTTAGATTAAGTAGTGTGTAAGCTTAGGGACTGATGACCTTAGCAATTAAGTCCCATAAGATTTCACACACATTTGAACTTTTTTTTTTTTTTTTTAATCTGTGTGGATGCGAGAATCACATACCTGTCAAAGGGGTAGAGGTGAAAATGAAGTGTTGGTAACGAAGAGCGAATACCCAGATTTTATTAAGCCAATATTTGAGAATGAGACAAGTTACTGACTTGCAACCAACTTTACAAGTAATTTGGAACCCTTATGAAACTTTCTGTCGCTGCCACTCCTCAGAAAGTGATGGAAGGAAAAAAAATTGTATGCTTCCGCTTTTCATTTCCGCATCATTCGTTACGCTGTCTCTTATTATTTCTTTACTACTTACTGTATTCGTGACACATTTTGCAGACGGTGTGCATGTACATTACCGAATGTACCTGTGAAAGTGTATCATTGTACGACACGTAGTTCAGTAAAGATGAAGTCACAAACACCGACATGCGTGAAAGACTGACGCATCATCATGACATTTTAATTTGTTATTATTAATCCGCTGAACCGACCCCGATGAAATCTGATAAAGAGATAGCTTGAGTACTGTGGAAGAACACAGACTAACTTAAAAAGTGTATAGTACAAGGTACTTAGATTTGAAGAATATTATGCGAATTAGGGGAAAATATTTACTCTTTGACGTTAGAATTTGCAACGCTTTTGCTCTTGATATGTGCGACGTGTTACGATTCTAAGTAATGAATGCAATTCTTAGATAATCTTCACTGTGTTTAATCGATACTTGCACACTACGTCTATAGCACCACGCCTAGAGGCACGCTCCTACCCACTCCTTTGTGTACGCAACGGTGCAGACTGGGGAGCATTTCACGTGCTATGCTTACCAAAACAGGTAGGCTCGTGATGACAGCTGATTTTGTTGTAAGTTACACATTTATTGTAAGTTACTCTTACTCGTTCACCGCCATTCGTCGTAATAAAACTATTGACATGCGACGGCAGCCGAAAATAAGAGATACCAGTATACAGGGTGTTTATAAATGAATATCGGGGTTTTAACGCTTTATAATATTTATTACATTAATATTACAGTTATAAATTATATGTCAAATGAAAGTGCAACTGAAACACTTTTACCAAGAACCTTATAAATGTTGAATGAGAGCACTGGCACATCGAAGTACGCGATTGGTTGAACTTCACTGTACCCAAGCGTTGGATAGGTCGCAATGGGACCCCATGGCAGGGCTTGCTTTGCACGGCCTCCACATTCACCCGACCTAACGCCATGTGATTTTTTCCTTTGGGGCTTCATCAAGGATTGTGTGTACGTGCCTCCGCTACCAGCTGACCTTCCTGAATTAAGAAACCTGACTGAAACAGCTGTTGCTACAATCACTGAAGATACACTTATCAACGTTTGGGAAGAGCTCGGCTATAACTTGATTTGTGCCGTGTGGCAAATGGTGCTCACATTGAACCTTTATAACGTTCTTGGTAAAACTGTTTGACTTGCTCTTTCATTTGACATATCATTTATGACTGTAAGTTTACTATAATAAATATTATAAAGCGTTAAAACACCGATATTCATTTATAAACACCCTGTATATGTTAGAAGTACTCAGTAATTCTAATTACACATTCTGTTTAAATGTGTCAGACTTTTGTTGTTTGTAGAAATACAGCAGGCACAGTATGTACGGATTGTGGGAGCACAGTATGTACGTGCGACGAATTTTCCTTTTTCTCTTTTTTTTTATCGAGAAGGAGAGAGCTTCTCTTTTTCCCTCGATTTTCCTCACTTTTTTGTCCGTGTTTATTTGAATATTGATTGCCATGTAAAAAGGTATTGTGCATATTGTTCAACTTATTTTATAATATGGAAACTAATCATGATCACAATAACAGGTAATATTATTTCGCAGTAATGTATTTTTACGTCGACCCACTACTTTTTGTGAGCCATTTTCTCAACTCTTGATTAAAGTGTGGAATGCAGGAGTGTAGCCTGCTCACTAAAAATTGTTTCATTTATGAACCAAACATTTGAAATGTCCTGAACAGCTGTATCGTACAGTGGCTTGTAATTCCTGATGCGATATTTCTAACTCTATGTTTTTCGGCTGTTTGTTACCTATTGTAACACATCGAAACTTGATAATCTGCCTGTTTCATGGATGACGTCCAGAGACATTTTTATTCCATTTTACTGTTGTGCCAGTGGTTTATTGCGAGGTTCCGTCTGACGAGCATGTTGCGTGATCGCATTGTCCATATCTGAGAATGTTTTCACTTGTGATCTATTGTTATTTCTGTGATCAAAATGTTTCGATTGTGTAAAGAGATTATGCAATGGGAGTAGGTGTATGTTTCAATAAAGCATCGTTTCCCATTAAATTTTACTATATTACGTATAAGTACAAGCATTTCCGCTTTATCTTCTACATTTCCTTTTATAAAATGTCAATGAAGTTTTTTATATACTTGACTATAAAGAATATACTTCTTTGCAATCACGTAAACTGATCTGCAATGTCGACACCTAGCTGGCCTGGATTGAGGCTCTTTTCTTGCAGTGTGTGCACTTCAGTGGTGATATTTACATACCACACCTTTATTAATTTGACGATGCCGAAATCGCTAATGACTTAGACTACATCATCACATGTAATGGCATGACATTTGTAATGCAAGACGTTTCTTCTCAAGTGTGGATATGTTGTACAATTGCCTATAGCGTTTTCCACTTTACGTTCGTATAGTTAGGTGTGCGTTTGTAAATTAGGCTATCTCTACGTGCTTATATTTTTCTGAGTCTGAAGATGGTCATTACCGACCCAAATTAATTACCTGATTACAAATAAACATTGTGATCCAAGATTGGAATTATAATAAACGAAGAAGAGATACAACTTGAAACTGCAGGGAGAGTGGAGCTGGGTGCCGGGTAAAGTGCTGAGTCAACAATTAAATAACATTAACAAAATGAACAATAAAAATCCACCATAAAACATTTAACATATGTAGCAATGAAAATGATAACTCAAGTCCTTATCTAGTCTAACAAATTTTGAACTGCTACAAGCATTAGTTGTTTTTTGAATAAGGAAATCACTTTAAGGAAACTTTGATTTGTTTGAAATTAGCACATACATCATTTTCAGTTCCTTCAGTCAACTTACATTAGGAATTGTAGAACGTACACATGCACATATCAGGCAATATTAATCACAATTGAAAGACATCAAACAAATACATGTGGCCTTTAGACAGATGTTATCGCAAGGCGACTGGCTTGAAGTTAGCACATACATCGTTCAGTTCCTTCAGTCGACTTACGTTAGGAATTCCAGATCACTCAAATAGAGAAAAATTTAAAACGGCATAACCACTAGACATCACAGGTCCACGGGAATTCGATGGACCGCACGAACGGAGTTGAGGCCGTGCCAACACTGTCCAGAGTCAATGTGAGAGGCCGCTGTGAACTACAGACAGATAGCCGAGAACCACAGGAAGAAGAACATTGACCACCAAAAGGCAGAATTAACAGGAAGCGTTGATATATACTCGTACATTTGGTTAGCTATTGGTTGGCGGAAGGATGGGCAGAAGCGTGTGTTGTCTTCGGCCGGAGCAAGTACGACACGTCCACGGTGCCTCTAGTGAAGGAGTGTATGCTGTGCTGTTACTGAAGTGAGAGGACTGGGGTTATATTTGAGCTGTGTGTGGGGGGGGGGGGGGGGGACTGAAGGGACCAGGCTGCTACGGTCATCGGTCTGTGTGTGTGTGTGTGTGTGTGGGTGTGGGTGTGTGTGTGTGTGGGTGGATGGGTGTGAACCTGTTTTTGCACCTCTCCCCAGTCTCCAGCACATGTTATAACTCTTCCTGTTACATGGACGGTGTCATATCTGCAGGAAGCAGAAGATGGACCTGTATAACAGATATATTCAGTGGCTCTGTGTGAGTCTGACTGTATTTACATTGCAGTTAAACGTATAGAGGATTGATTTTGAGCCGAAGTTTTAAGTTCAGTTGTAGATTTACGTAATGGTGCTCAGTGAATTAAATTATTTTTATTTTGGCATTGTATACGTACCTTAGTAATAGACTGGCATATGTCAGGCATAAAGATGATTCTTATTAATTTACAGTGTTTAACCGGACCGCGGGCCCTATTAATTGATACTGAACTTCCTCTGTACTCTGGAGAGTAATTTTATTTCGTTCTCTTCTCTCATTTGCATTCGCTGTAATAGTGTAAATTTATCTTCGCTTTAAATGTTTTAATTACGACTGTGCATTGCTTATTTGGATTTCTGTTGTTTCAATACTGTAAATTCAATATCATATTTTAATGTTTTCGGTTATTACTGCTTTTAACCTTTGGAGTTGCTTTATCACTGTGATTAAAATTAGTTGCGATGGTCTTCTGCATTTGGCTTCCACTGAGGAAGCGTTGTCTTGTGGATGGACTTTTACTGTTGTCTTGGTTATCTAGATCACTGACCGACAATAAAACCATTGGTGGTGAAATTTTATAAACTGGTATTTTATGTGATTACTAAATAAATGGATAAAATTGTATGTTCACTCATATGTCAGCTCAGTCCTATCTCTCCCACTACCACTACCATCGTTACACACATATACAGAATTAACAGCTACAGAAATAAATTACAGCGCACACTGCACCTTAACAACGACAGTAATTTGACAGTGAGTATTTTAAAAACAAGCCGAATTCTTCTAGAGGATAAATTTTTTCAAGTTTAAATGTACGAGTCTTTACAAAGAAGCACACAATTTAACGATCAATTTCTTGACAGTGAATAAATCAGGAAATCAAATTGTCATAAATCCATCAAGACTAAAATCTAAATTCTGTTTGTCTTTTGAAAGTAAAATTAAAGTAGCTTGGGCTTGTATTGGTAACCAGGATCACTGGCTCACATTGGGTGCTTTAAGACCAAAATAACGGTCGTTACTGTAGATAGCGTTACAGAGGAGACTCCAAATTGGACATTTGTAGCAAACCCTTTTTCAATGAACAATCAGCACTTTAGTCACATGTACCAAAAGGCGCGCTCTCTCTTTTCTTTTATACTCCAGTTCTGTGCTGTATAGTTACCGACAGCTCAGCATCCACAAACCAAAGCAGTAGCAGCAGGAAACGTGCCGACTGTGAAGAAGCAAACCCGCGGCTGTGAAGGCAGAGCGAAGCTGTAGTTCTTCAGATACGTTGACATATTTTCCACAGCCATCCAGAACACAACGAACTGCGCGTCAGTCCTTAGTGAACAATCCCCCCTGATAAGTCACACACACTTGGCAAACATTTACCGCAGAAGGTAGAGCGCAAGCGATTCAACCAGATCGGCTTGCGCCGCCTAGGAGAAGCCTGCGAAACTGTCGCCAGAATACGAAGAGCAGAGAGTTTTGATTAGGGAAAAATATCGATTCTGATGCCCGCAAAGCTCAACTCTGTTAAAATGTGGCCCAAACATATTTAAAAAATGTGTTAAGCAACGGCAATTTAGAAGTTAATTTTCATAAATTCCACATGTAGCCTCAATTTCTTGCCAGTTTTCTTCACAAAATGAAATATATTTATTCTAGTTGGTCTAGCTACCAAGCAGCAATACCAATAATCATATCGATCAATTCGTCTATTGTGTTTACCATTTCTTTGTAAATTATGCATTTTAACAATCGCCACAGGCAATATCTAAGGCGGGTGAGTAGCGGTGACCGCGGTTACAGGTCTATCTTCTGGGGAATGTAGGATTATACGATTGCCACCTGACTGCTAGGAAGTGCGAGGGCACCTTCATGATCAAAGAACATGTGGGTCCGTATAGAAAAAGGGACCGTTATTAATAATGAGGTTATCTCCACTTGATGGGTCTCGATATAAAGGCCCTATAAGGCGAGTAGGTAGAAAAACAGGCCCAGTTAGCTTACTGTTGTCTATAGCACTTCACCACACAACTCCAGAAAAACGTTCTTGGATATGTGTCTCCAAAAACACATGTGCGTCTCTGTCGGAACACCGAAAAAGAAACTATTCCAACTCGAGTTTTCTTTTCCATGCTCACCAGTCTTCTGACAGGTTTGATATGGCCCACCTGGATTTCGTATTCTGGGGCAAACTCTGCGTTTCAGACTATTGATAGCAAACAATGTCTTGAATTATTTGTTGAGTGTATTCCAATCACTGTCTTCCTTACAATATTTATCTGCTAGAGCAGCTTCTAGAATCGTGGATGTAGTACCCTCGTGCCTTAACATACGTCCTATCGTTCCTTAACTTTATCTCGTCAGTGTCTTCCATGTTTCTTTCTTAGCTGATTCCGCAAAGAACCTAATCATTACGTTTTATCAGTTTAAATACTTGTCGACATCTTTCTTTAGCACCAATTCTGAAATGCTTCGATTCTCTTGTTTTCTGATTTTCTTACAGTCCATTTCATTACTATAAAATGCTGGTCTCCTACTACTGTATATTCACAAATCTTTCTTCAATAAATTGAGGTCCGTATATGATACTAGTACAGTTCTCTTGGCCAGGAATGTGCTCTTCATCTTTGCTAGTCTACTTTTCATGCCTCAGTTGACCAGTCGTCTGTGGTCGAAGTGATATTGTCACGAGCCCAGGAGAGGTGGTGTTGTCCTGCTAGCAAAGGCACTCGCGTTTGTCGTCTGCTGCAAGAGCCCTTTAACGACACTGCCCTAACGGATATGTCCGTCATATGTCTACATGCAGGATTAATTGTCTGCTAGCTCTGACAACTCTAAGCAAACAGCGCTGCTCTCGGTCGTTAAGTGAAGGCCGTAGGCCACTGCATTGCCCATGGTGACAGTCAATGCTTGGAATATGGTATTCTCGGCACACTCTTGGCACTGTGGATCTCGAAGTATTGAATTCCCTAACGATTTTCGAAATGGAATCTCCCATGCGCCTAGCTCGAACACCTTGGCCATATCACCTCGTAAACCCTCTCACATGAGTCACCTGATAAGCGCTTGGGCGCTGCCCGGAAGGACGTTCTCTTTAAATGTTCTGCGCTGCAGCACGGAGCGTCATTCGCTCTGCGAACGTCGCGCAGTGCGTAAGCTTAGCTCTGGGTCTCACTGGGTCTTTGCTTGCTACGTTCACTTTGTGTTACGTGCCTCAGCGATGCTTCTGCGACGTGGTTATCGTCGTCGCTGGCGGCGCAGTGCTCGGTCGCCCAACTCGTTGGGCGAGTTCAAGAGTTCGTTCGCCAGGGGAGGCCGACAGGTGGTTTCCACCCTTCGGCCGGTCAGCAATGACAGAATCGAGGCGTACGCCTTGCGATCTTTCTCAAACGGTTTTACAGAAACTATTTGGTAAAAAATTACATATTTGCTTTACTTATAGCTTTACATACCACCGAGCGGTTCTAGGCGCTGCAGTCTGGAACCGCGGTGCTGCTACGGTCGCACGTTCAAATCCTGCCTCGGGCATGGATGTGTGTGTTGTCTTTAGGTTAGTTAGGCTTAAGTTGTTCTAAGTTTAGGGGACTGATGACCTCAGATGTTCAGTCACATAGTGCTGAGAGCCATTTACATACCAGGTTCATGATGACGTTCCCACCATTTCGTTAATGGTCATAATTATTGTCATATTTACGTGGAACTGTCATACTGCGCGAAATTCGGAAAAGTTTGTCATGAAAAATAGAGATCATTCTGATTTTGCGTCTGGTGCATATAACATACTATGTTGTTTTGTATGAAATTTAGCGAACACATTGAATTTTTCTTTAGATTGGGTAGAGGTGTCTGTCATCATTCTGGAGATAATTGATCTAACGTAGCATACTCAATTTCGATCGCCAATGATAAAGCCAGAGTGAAATATCCACAACATTTCTCAGATTTCATAAACGGTTTCAGATATCTAAGTGAGATTATGGCAAATGACAGTACGCATAGAGGACAGTATTTTGACATATCGTTATGACGCAAAACTTAATTATCTACCGTGATATTCCACTAGCTACAGACTTTTTCGATGAAAGAATGTAACATTTAAGAGCCATCGATAGCGTGTGAAACGGGAAATGCTATGGCTCTTGAAACAACATTGGGGAAGACACGGCACATTTTTTGGTACTGAGAATGTGCTTCTTCTTAAGCTACTGACCTTACATTTCCTCAGCTCCTCACTCAACAAAACTTACTAACCACTGGTTCTCTCCCATTTGTGTCTGCACAACATGTAAGTGCACTCTCATATCGTTGGTTTAGTTGTGCAGTATCTTTGCGGGCAGCCGCGTCTAGAGAGTCGAGCGCGGAACACGGAGCTGTTGTGTAGTGTGTAGCCCTGCTTGTGAGAGGCATTGTTAGTATGGAAGTTGAAGTGTTGCTACAACTGATATTATAGTAAAGTGATGATATATGGAAATGGTTCAGAGGAAAGTGCGTCAAGAAGTAATCGAAAATGAGCAGTGCCGTCAATAACGTATTTATGTATCCTCTCGTTGCGTGTCGCACAGCATCAATCATCCGCGCCGTGTTCGGTCTCCCAGAATGAACCGATGTGAATCTGTAAAAATTAGTTACCATAAAAGAGTGCAGTCAAGTGCCAGTGTCTTGTAGCGAGCGTGAGGACGTGCGTTCGGTTTTCACACTCGTACAAGTGAGAACTAAGAAACTGAAAAATTAACTTTACGAACAGTGTTATATCATTACTAGTGTCAAAGAGGACTATTACCAGATATCTGTATGAGTGACGAGCGTAAGAACTGTTGTTCGATCATTCGGCTTCCGCATCATCAACAATCACCCGCGTCGTGTCGGTTACGCGTACGCTCATCTGAGTGATACTGTAGACAGATAATCAAGATTGTTAATTGGGATAAACATTTACGACTTAGAATGTAAACAGTGCAACCTGTGATTCCTGATCGTCTCAGAATATATATGTTCATACCAGACGTAGGACAGTGTTGTGCTTGACGTTGAGTGGCTCCCTTAAACCCGCTTGCATATTTTGATAGATAATTTCAGGCAAGCCAGCAGCAGTGTGGGGCAGAACAGTATCAGGTACGTAGTGTGGACAGGGCGCACGGTCAAGAAACGGTCACGAAACGACAACAATTTAAAAGGCAGTACCCCACCCATGTGTACTCCCGGGCTTGTTACAAACATGTTAGACATGCGAGACTGTGTAAAAGCCGCTCTGTTCTGGCAAAAGAAACAAAATTTTACGTGGAAACCAGATTTCACTCAAAATTCGCCACTCATGAAGCTTCTCTCAAAATTACAAATGGTTGACAAGCCAGGCAAAAATAAATCGCTGCATTTTCGGTGCAATTTTTTCAGATATTAACCAAAACAGAGGTAACAGTAGATCTGTTTGAATGGTTGCCATGGAAATGTGGGCGTGGAGGAGCCCCACTTAATTCCTACAAAAAATGTGAGCGTAGGCTTCAGTGGCACTTTACCATCAGCGCCCGGCATTTCCAGTGCAACGCCTGACCGTATCCCCCCCCTCACTATCGCTCTCCCCATGCGTGCCCTACCGTCTACAGATCTACCAGACACGCCATTCCGTGTCACTACACAATGTCAGCTCCACCAGTTCAAAATGGTTCAAATGACTCTGAGCACTATGGGACTTAACTTCTGAGGTCATCAGTCCCCTAGAAGTTAGAACTACTTAAACGAAACTAACCTAAGGACATCACACACATCCATGCCCGAGGCAGGATTCGAACCTGCAACCGTAGTGGTCGCGCGGTTCCAGACTGTAGCGCCTACAACCACTCGGCCACCCCGGCCGGCAGCTCCACCAGTGCACCGCACTTTTACACCATGTGTACATGATACTACCACTATCTGTAATGTGCATATCTCTATCCCATAACATTCTTCTCCTCAGTGTACTACCCTACGTCCATCTTGCCTGATTCATCTATGGCAGCTCTCCTCTCCTCTCCTCTTCTCTGTAAATTAATTTTTATTTAAGTTTATTTACCCTTGACAAAAACTGGTGCAAAGTATACTCATATACTTCTTTCCAGCTCTCCTAAGTTTTCTCCATAAACTGCTTGTTGTATGTCTACATTAACGGTACTCTTTAGTTTAATTTTAGATTCCTGTAATATTTGCTTACACTCAGTCTACTAGAAAGTCATTTTAACATGAGAATGACGACCTTTTGGTCATGTGGTTGCGGCAAGACAGATAATGAAAATTGACGTTTTAGTCCTTGCCGGTGATCCTGAGTTTTGTAGCTCAGCTCTGGGAATGGGGAAATCTGCCTGCTCTCGCGCACAGAGAGCTGTATTCCTCGCGGGACGCTTCTGTTTGCGGCGGCGGCCAGTGGCGGCGAGACACACAACGACGTCCAGCACGGCAGACTCCACACACGCGCGTTCCATTGCGCTAAAATATTAAGCGGCCGCCTATCCCCGGCTGCAGCGGAGTCTTTCCTCGCGTCAGCGCCGTTACGGATGCAGCGGCGAGACGGGCAGCTCCCTTCATTAATTCACCGGCGTCTGCGCCCCGCGATCGCCGCCTCTGCTAATTGACTTGTCGCAGCGTCTGAACGGACCTGCACACCCGCTACTGGCCGCGTCTGCCAACTGCCAGCAGGGAACCACTCTTCGCTACAGAATTATCGACGCAAATATTTGAAACAATCGAATGTAGGCAGCAACTGAGGAAGCACTGTCAGAAACTGAGATCTCCAATAGCAGGATTGTGAGGAGATGCAGACCATACTGGGGGAAATGGAATATAAAACAATTGGCTCCGCTGCAATTCTTTAATGCTCGTTCCGTCGAAAGCTTCATGCTTCACACACGATGTCCGTTTACAGGCACTGTCCTGGAATAGGTGCACGTATGTGACATGACTGTCAGAGTCAGTTCAGGTACACTGAAGCGCCAAAGAAACTGGTATAGGTATGCGTATTCAAATACAGAGATATGTAAACAGGCAGAATACGGCACTGCGGTCGGCAATACCTATATAAGACAAGTGACTGGTGGAGTTGCTAGAGCGGTTACTGTTGCTACAATGGCAGATTTTCAAGATTCAAGTCGGTGCACGAGCTATGGGACAAAGTACCTCCAAGTTAGCGGTGAAATGGCGATTTTCCCGTACGACAATTACATGAGGGTACCGCCAGTATCAGGAATCTGGTAAAGCATCAAATCTCCGACATCCCTGCAAGAAAGGCACCAAATAAGGTTGAACAGCATCGTTTAATGTGACAGAAGTTCAACCCATCCATAAATTCTGCTAATTTCAATGCTTAGCCATCAACAACTGTCAGAGACTACCCATTCAACGAAACATTATTCATATGGGCTTTCGTAGCCGAAGGCCCTCTCGTGTACCCTTGATGACTGCACGACACAAAGCTTTATGCCTCGCCTGGGCCAGTAAACACCGACATTGGACTGTTGATGACTGCAAAAACGTTGCCTGGTCGGACGAGTGTCCTTTCAAATTGTATCGAGCGGATGGACGTGTATGGGTATGGAGACAATATCATGAATCCATGGACCCCGCATGTCAGCAGGGGACTGTTGAAGCTGGTGGAGGCTCTGTAAGGGATGATGAGAGACGTGTGCAATTGGAGTGATATGGGACCCCTGATACGTCTTGATACGACTATGACAGATGACATGTACGTAAGTGTCCTGCCTCATCATTTGCATCCATTCATGTCCATTATGCATTCCAACGGACTTGGGCACTTCCAGTAGGACAATGCTACACCCCACACGTCCTGAATCGCTACACAGTGGCTCCAGCAACACTCTTCTCAGTTTAAACACTTCCACTGGCCTCCAAACTCCCCAGACATGAACATTACCGAACATACCTGGGATGCCTTTCAACGTGCTGTTCAGAAGAGATCTGCACCCCCTCGTACTCTTACGGATTTATGGACAGCCCTGCAGGATACATGGTGTCAGTTCCCTCCAGAACTACTTCAGACATTGGTCGAGTCTATGCCACGTAGTGTTATGGAACTTCACTTCTGCGTGCTCGCGGGGGCCCTGCACGATATTAGGCAAGTGTACGAATTTCCTTGGCTCTTCATGTGTCTACACCTTTTCCAGCAAAAGTGCTTGAAAAAAAAAAATATATATATATATATATATATATATATATATATATATATATATAACGTGTTTTTCTTTTATGATTTAAAATTCGGTTATGTAGATTTATAACAGGTTCAGAACTACAAATCACCACGTGTCTTCAAAAATATTAAAAATACTCTAGAACACCTACACCTCCACAGACTATAGTATGGGCGCCCTTGCATTAGATTTACTTCATCTGCACACTAGTAATTACAGCTATTATGAGCAGCATGTTTTTTGGATAGTTAGTAACTCCAAGAACGTGCAGCACAAGGAAGCCATTAATGGATATTTACCTCTGTGCAGCAGGTTACATATTGAAGTGGGGATTCATAGACGCAAAATTGGAAGTGTCTACCGACTGACGTAGTCTACTTTGTGGCACTGTTACCACCGAACAAAAAACGTCAGGTAATAAATTATATGACGTGTTTGTGGGAGGAACGTTACACATAGAGAAAAACAACAAACGCACTTAAGTGGGTACATATCAAGGTACCAGTTATCAAAGTATCTGTGCCTAGTCCTCTACCACGATGCACGGTCACCAGTTCTGTCTCCATACATCATGTGACAGTTGTTTTAGACATGATAGCATTTCTGTCCTGGAGTGACAATAAATGTAATTCTTCAGTATAGTGATTTTGCCATATTAGACTTCTCTCAATCACAGTCCATTATGATGAGTGTCAGTGCAAAATCGATCCCTTAAAAAAAAAGCAATTCCCAAAGAAGACTGCTGTCTTTTTATGCACATGGTCTGTGTGATGATGGTTAACGCGAAGGCAATGTTCACTTAGAAAGAACAATTATGGATTGATGCACTTCACAGTGAGTGATCACTTGGGACTCGCACAATACATCGTAATCGCGGTCGTGAATAACTACAATATCTCATCAAAGGTGTATGGATATCGGTTTGTAGTGCATAGACTGACAAGAGAAAGTATGAAAGTAAAGAATCTGAACAAAACTGAATAATAGGGCGATACATGAAGCATCAGAAATGCCCGAAAATTCTAATCCTGGTAAATGTCAGAAGATTCACGAAAGAACGTATCCAGGCTCGCAGCTGCCAGATAAAAGCCTCCTAGCCTTTTTCTTGATCCAAGCAAAGTACATAAGATACACAACTTCAGTAAAATCACCAGAAAAAAATCCCCTTTCATACAAAATTTGGAACTAAATTATTACTGAAGACACCTGACACTGTTCGGTTGCAACCATCGTCACTAGGAGGTGTTTTCATTGTACTGTCGAAGAGGAAAGGGGAGCTTCAGCCAATGTTTGAAAGAACCTAAGACCACATATACACCTTATAACTTTCTACCAAGATTCATAAGATTACCTTTCCTTATAGGCATATCACGTGGGACGATAATTTTCAACCTCAATTTGTAAGTATAACACCTATCCACAAAAGAACTTGAAATCAGGAGTGATGTCGAACGTAGTCTGGAGCACCACAAAATTTCGGAGTCTAGCCAACAATGACGCACGTTAATAATGGTAAAACCATGCAAAGAATTCACAATATTTCTTCTTATTGTACATTTCTTTTTTTACTAATTCCTCTGAAGGCAGATGTCTCAAGTACAATAGAAGAGTACGCGTGAAGAGTTAAAACGTCGTGCGAACTTCATAAATGACTGGGAGATGCAAATAAATAGAAGAATTGTTAGCGAAATTCCTTATTATTAATATCTAACTCAAAAGATAGTGGCAAAGAACAAACTGACACGTGTTCTACGATGAAACATCAGATGTGAAATTCCACAGTGCATTAGAATAAGATAAAAAAGACTCTATACTCTCCAAAATACTCTTAAAAATACTATGTGATCAAAAGTATCCGGACACCCCCAAAACCATAGGGTTTTCATATTAGGTGGATTGTACTGCCACCTGCTGCCAGGTACTCCATACCAGTGTCCTCAGTTGTCACTAGACACCGAACGTGGTCACGTGATAGGGGTTTACTTGTCTCGTACGTCTGTACGGGAGATTTCCACACTCCTAAACATCCATAGGTCCAGTGTTCCCGATGTGATAGAGAAGTAGAAACGTGAAGGGGCAGGTACAGCACAAAAGCGTACAGGCCGACCTCGTCTGTTGACTGACAGAGACCGCCGAAAGTTGAAGAGTGTCGTTATGTGTAATAGGCAGACATCTATCCAGACCATCACACAGGAATTCAAAACTGCGTCAGGATCCACTGCAAGTACTACGGTGGTTAGGCGGGAGGTGAGGAAACTTGGATTTAATGGTCGAGCGGCTGCTAATAAGCCACACATCATGCCAGTAAATGCCAAACGACGCCTCGTCTGGTGTAACCAGCGTAAGCATTGGACGATTGAACAGTCGAAAAACGTTGTATGGAAAGACGAATCACGGTACACAATGTGACGATCAAATGGCAAGGTATGGGTATGGCAAATGCCCGGTGAACGTCATCTGCCAGCGAGTGCAGTGCCAGTAGTAAAATTCGGATGCGTAGGTGTTATGGTGTGGTCTTGTTTTTCATGGAGGGGGTTTGCACCCGTTGTTGTTTTGCATGGCACTATCACAGCACAGGCCTACATTGATGTTTTAACAATGTTCTTGCTTCCCACTGTTGAAGAGCAATTCAGGGATGGCGATTGTATCTTTCAACACGAGCGAACACCTGTTCATAATGCACGGCCTGTGGCGGAGTGGTCACACGACAATAACATAATTGTAATAGACAGGCCTCTCCTCAGTGCAGCACTCTGTGAAGAGTGGGCGGCCATTCTCCGAGAAACCCTCCAGCTCCTGACTGAACGTATGCCTGCGAGAGTGGAAGGCGTCATCAAAGCTAAGAGTGGGCCAACACCATATTTAATGCCAGCATTACCGATCGAGTGAGCCACGAACTTGTAAGTCATATTCAGCCAGGTGTCTAGATACTCTGGATCACATACTGTATCAAAACAATTGAAATATAAGAAAATTCTTACGCTAACCTCATTGATGGACAAGCTAAATATGGAACTGAGTCACAAGCATTGAGGACGTTCTATCTCTTTGACTAACGGAAGTTGAGTCTCGTCACGACTGGAGGTACATCTTTAGTCCTGAGAGCATTACAAACAAAATAGCACTAAAGCCGTTTTAGCATTTCGACATCCTCAACATAAACTTCGTATTTCACTGCATGGGGACAGCTGTTGGAATGTAACCTCAAGTCAGTACTTAACGTCTACAAGCTTGCTCTGTTTCAAGCATGAAGATCCAGAACAAAAGGTGCCAAAAATACTGGGAATAAAAAGTCGTCAGCAGAATGTCGGAAACACTGTGCCTTTTGTATGCCACCGTAACGCACTTCAACCGCGCCTTGGGGACTCCTCAATTGTCAGCCAGTTATATCATGTGAAGTGACAACACTGAATACAGAGGAGGTAGTCACGGTGTGGGCATATTTTTCAGGGTTACGGAGTGGTCCGCTTATTGCACCAAGGAAAATTCTTGATTCTGAGGTATAATAACTCTCTTTACAACACTGTATACTGTGTACAATTGAGTATTAGGGGAAGAAGTCAGTCTGCATCAGCTTAACACTGAACCATGCCTTAAAGCAACATCTGTGAAGCAATGATTTGTGGACAATAAGATTCCTGAAACGGACTGACAAGCCTAGAGCCCCGTCCTGAACCCAATGAAACACAATTGGGATAAATTAGACCGTCGACGTCGATCCAGACCCCGGCATCCATCATCACTACCTCTGGTAGCGGCTGGTGAGTAAGCATGGGTCTCCATTTCTCCACAGACGTTCAGGTACCTGACTGGAAGTGTCCCAGGAGAATTCAAGCAGTCATAAGGGCGAAGGGTGGACACATCTCCTGTTAATCTGCACTAACAGCAATCCGGATATTTTTGATCAGATAGTGTACATTTAACAACCCGGGTGAAGTACGTAATTTCCAAAATACTAAAGGATCGTGGACGTAGCTAAAGAGAAAATAATGTGTCATTTATGTTAACTTGTACTGCAGAATCCGCGGGTTTACGCAACGGTAGCTTCACCAACTAGGCGAACATTGTTATGTATCATTATACACTCTTTCTAGACGTTGAGGAAACGACTGTGGCACCATGAAATCGATCATATTCCAGAAAATTACATATTTTGTATATCATTTGACAGAAGGATTTTAGATTGTAACTGAGAAAAAGAAGTATGGTACGCTGAGATAAAGAATGTTTATGTTATGAGTTATGAAAGAATTGTCTAAAATGCAAAAGAACAGATTAAAACAGGCTCGATCGCGTTTTCAGATTTTTTTATTTGTTGGCAACCGGTTTCGGCCTTTTCCTCAGACCATGTAACAGCCTTACTTCTACGGATCTCATTCCGTATGCCACCACCAGCAGCCACAAAGTCGGGGAAAAGCCTGAAGAAGGTCTGAGGAAAGTGCCGAAACACGTTTCTAACAAATAAAGCACATGAAAACGCGCTCGAGACTGTTTTTATTTGATTTTTAGAATTTTATACCGATCGCTGTGCTCCAATTACAGAATGCTTTCAAGAATTTTAAATTGGATGAAAATTAACAACCAACCGTATGAACGTGGCAATGGATTTTCGTTATGCCATCCACGAATACCATCAGGATTAATACGAGAAGGAAAAATAAAAGCAGGCGGAAGATGCCAATATATGTTACAGGTAATTGTGGATCTCCCACTATTGCTTCTTGGTTGGTGACCGCGTCAAGCTTTCTTCATCTGCGTACTGTATACAATAGGGTATAATTGTCTCCGTTTAATGTCTGTCATTTCCCCGCGATTAAGTGAGAAGGTAGCATACATAAAACAATTGAGAAGAGTGTGTAGATACTAATGCTATGCACTAATTCAGTATCAAGAATATTTAAAGTGCCGGCCGCGGTGGTCTCGCGGTTCTAGGCGCGCAGTCCGGAACCGTGCGACTGCTACGGTCGCAGGTTCGAATCCTGCCTCGGGCATGGATGTGTGTGATGTCCTTAGGTTAGGTTTAAGTGGTTCTAAGTTCTAGGGGACTGATGACCACAGCAGTTGAGTCCCATAGTGCTCAGAGCCATTTGAACCATTTTTTTGAATATTTAAAGTGGTCAGGCTGCCTATAATATGACGGTGGATATGGTTATTGTGTTGAATAATTGAAAAGATCTTGTTCATGAGGTAGATGAATCGACATTTACTGTTACAGGATCGTGAAAAAGTGCTAAAAGTAATTAACAATAGACTGAGGGAGGATTTTGTCTCCACGATACAAAAGGATACTCTATATTGAGGTTACTGTGCAGTGTTGTGCGCTATCGTTGGCGTAAGTGATACATGCTGGGACGGGCTTCATGATTCGGAAGGAGCTGCTTAGAGAAAGGGAGAAATCTAAAGCACAGACTAGCACGAAAGCTAAGGAATCGATGCAGTATCGCAGCAGAGCACCTAGGTTAATAATTAACGGGATTCTTGGATTAAGCTAGTATGGGACGGATGTGGGAGTCCTAAGATTCTACGTAAAGAAATGCAGCACCCAACTTCGACGATTTCGTCGTTTTCGTAGTTACTTTCGAGTTTGGGATGTTCTACAAGCTCTGTGTTCCAGGTTAGTTTCCTGTCAAGGGTTAGTTCTGAATACTTGGATAGCTCATATTCGTTTTATGGAATGCTACGGTATCCGCATACTGTGCTGCCATTGATTGTATCTTGGCTTTTCTGAAGGTTTACTTATAGTTAAGCGAAGTTTCAAAGGTCTAAATAACGCAAGCGCGAAGGTATTCGAAGAGTAACATATCTACTAAAGCATCGTGGTATACGTACTAGTAAACCTATCCAAAGGAACCACTTCGCTTTTGATTAGATTTGAATATGAGCAAAATAGAGCAACATATTTTTTTACACACGGCCATAGAGCCCTTAAGGTAGTAAAACACCCCCTTGGAAAACAATTGTGTTTAATATTTCTCAATGTATGCTGATGGCACGGTAACAGATTAAACCAAGGCGCTTCAGATGAAAGTTCTATCTTTTGTAATGTACGCAACAACTGTGCACTCATAGTCTATACCTCGCAAAAGGCGTACTTGTCGGAATTCCCTGTGATTGGTGCGCGAAATCAAAGTTCAGTCAGCATTTTTGACCCCAACAATTCTGCTCTTGCTCATAGATATACAACGATGTTACAACAATAATGAAGAAACAATTTCAAATATAATTAAGTCTTAGGATGTTACAACTTCAAGAAAAAATGTCATATGTGAAAAGAAAACAAAAATACGAGATTAAAAGATAAATAAAATTAAAAGAATATATAACATTATATGCACAACCCAAATTTACAACCTATTTATCTGGGAAATACTTAACTAAACAAGCCATGTGTACACATGAAGAAAGTTCTAGATTATTTCTCATAAATACATCTTTGGAACAACACTTTGTGATATACATACACACTGACGGAAAAAAATAGCAACATCAAGAAGGAGTTGTGCGATGTAAACGAAATTTGGTAGCCGTGTTTCTATCTCCTAAAGATGATCTCAGTTCAAATTTCCCACCTGTCGCATAAGAGTGGCGCTATTACCACCACTATGAATATGCAAACCAGCTTTCCTTTAAGTACACGCTGTAACGGCTGTGAACATTAGTTACCTCTGATGTTGTACGTGGTGATTTGATGTTAGTCAAGAATGCCTTTTAGCCTGCCATTTATGATTAGAAGGACATCATCTTTACGCCAGTGACTGCTATAAGTTTTTATTACATACTATTGCAATTTCGGCTTTAGGCCATTATCAGGTGACATTACGGCCTAAATGGCCTAAGGCCGAAATTGCAATAGTATGTAATAACAACTTATAACAGTCACTGGCGTAAAGATGATGTCCTTCAGAAAGTTTTTTATGACTTTGAATCCCCACTACAACAAGTGCATTCATTTATGATCAGTATTCCAGGAGCTGTTTTACAACTGGATAACGCTCGGTAGCATTCCGCTGCTGTATCCCAACATGCTCTAGAGGGTCGAAATGCTATTTTGGCCTGCTAGATCGGTGTCCAATCGGACGCATATAGGGTATGATCGGACGACAACTCCAGCATCATCCATAACCAGCATTAAATGTCCCTGTATTGACCGACTGTGAACAACAGTCATGGAACTCCATCCCTCATCCGGTACCTGTACAACACTATGGATGCACGTTTGTATGCTTGCATTTAACATTCAGACGGTTACGCCACTTATTAACGTACCAGCATTTCACTGTGCAATGGCGTATCTCCCACTTGCGTTAATTTCTGGTCTTGCAATCTTAATCACTAAATGTTATCTAGACAAAAGTACTCCCATAATTTCGTTACTCTACATTAATTATTTTGTATTGCGATTTTTTTCCATCTCTGTATGGCTGAATTTGTTGGTAACGGTGCTACACGTTTTGCCATTTGTCAGACGTCGAAATGAAAAATAAAATAGTTGGTTGGAGGGGTTTCGAAAACACAGCTTTCCCGGCAAATCTGGCACCGTCGTAATGTACATTGAAAACGACAAAACTTTTACTTTAAGTCTTTTTTAGAAGTTACCATTTCAACGGTAATCAGAACATTATACTCAATTGTTTTGAGGTGGGTGTTTTACCCCTTTAACAGCCGTATGGGCACGTACAAAGAAATATGTGTCTCTTATTTTCCCCTACACTGCAACATTTTCAAAGCCGATCAAAGTCGAAGTATACACTTTGGGTAGGTTTTCTTGTCAAACTTGCGCTTGAGGACTACTTTAAATGTACTTCGCCCTGTTTGTCAATAGTTGGGGCAGTACGGGAGATTTTATGTGAGAGTGAAATTAATTATACTTATGCAGCCGGCCGAAGTGGCCGTGCGGTTAAAGGCGCTACAGTCTGGAACCGCAAGACCGCTACGGTCGCAGGTTCGAATCCTGCCTCGGGCATGGATGTTTGTGATGTCCTTAGGTTAGTTAGGTTTAACTAGTTCTCAGTTCTAGGGGACTAATGACCTCAGCAGTTGAGTCCCCTAGTGCTCAGAGCCATTTTTATACTTATGCAAATTTGGATACAGATAAACATGTAGTGGTGGAAGCTGTGGTTATGTGCGATGGTAGTCTTCAAGGTAGGAGAGGAAGAGCTTATTGAGTGGTATTAGTTATTTAGTTAATTTCACGTCGAAGAATCACTTGTACAAAATATCGTAATGATACGGAACAAATCAGTTCACATTTGCAATGGCTGGATAATGGAAATTTACCTATGATTTCACTTGGCGGAAAATAATACACTGCTTAATTCCATAATTAAGTATTCAACTCTTTTACGCTGAACAAGTTACAATTTTGTAAAAATAAAACTTTTCATCAATTGAAAGTTTGCCCAGAAAGATCTATTTAAGTCTTGCCAATTTAGGATTGCTGTCTGCCAGGACTTTATTATAATGACTAAGTGAATAAAGAAATTTGTAACAGAGGTAATTACTGTTTTATGAGGTAAGGGATGTTATGAATATAAACATTTTTTTGCCTTAAAATGACTGGTTGGTCAGTGAGGAAATACCGGTGGTCGTCGACGTCACCCGCTATATTCCCGTAAGTTAATAAATGCTTCACATTTTCATGGGCACTGCATTAGTTACGGCAGGCGTCCACGAGTTGTACTCTTTCTTTTTCTTTGCGCATACATTTCTCTTGTTCAGACAGAACATTCTGGAAACTGTCTTCCATACTCGATTGATAGAAGTTGCTCCTTGCTCCATTGCGTTTTGGCAGCACCAATAATGACACACTACCCTCACACGTCTATTACTTAAATTACCTGTTCGCTACCGAGTAGTAGAATGCACGTCAGTTGTTAGCATTTGTTAGTTTCAGATGTCAAAGTAGCTATTGCGCTGATGTGAAACGCCAGGAATGAAACGAATCTCGGAAATTTTTGGACGTACTGTGTATGTATGAAACATGCAGGAAATAATTGTAAAAACTTGTGAAAACCTACAAAGTAGAGCAAAAACTTAACTGACAGTTATAATGATATTTTGAAAAGATTTCAACGTCATTTCTACACTAAATTTTCAAATACAGGATCCTGAGAATACAGTCTGATTGGGAAAACTTTTTACTGACCTGGGTACAAGCTTCTCAAGCGCATAGGATCGGATCGTGCAAGGAAAATGTGCTTCCCACCTGAAAAGTAACAAAGTAAGAGCAGTGGCGGATACGAAAATTGGCTGCTCGAAACTGAATCTCAGGAAGTGGGTCACGGCATGCAAAACTGATCACTGAAAAATGCTGAGACTGGTAGTCCTGCGAAGTTAACAGGTGCTATACTGTCGAAGCAAACGACGCATGAAAACGGTATGGTACGAGTGGGCATGGAGACCTGTCTGTTCTAATGGTTCTAATGGCTCTGAGCACTATGGGACTCAACTGCTGTGGTCATAAGTCCCCTAGAACTTAGAACTACTTAAACCTAACTAACCTAAGGACATCACACACATCCATGCCCGAGGCAGGATTCGAACCTGCGACCGTAGCAGCCGCACGGTTCCGGACTGCGCGGACCTGTCTGTATGTATGGGCCAGAGAAGTCTTATAATGCAAAAAGTAAGCGTACGTAAAATGTCACAATGATATCTTATTACGTTTCAAGAAGGGCTGTAAATTTCATCAGGACAAATGATGCACGATTTAGGAAATAACATGATCAGCTGACGAAATCCGTAATAAAATTTACAAACAGTTCAGCATGTTCTTTACCAGTGGGGGGAAATATTGCTAGCCATTTATATTCCACGAATGGAACGATTATAAATGGATACTGTTACTCATTTCTGCACATAGCTTCGAACCAATCATAAAGGATATCTGAAGTCAAGTTATAAATTGAACGTACATTTGGCGGGAGGATGTATACGAAATCCACCTGACAAGAAAATATACTTGAAATGTAAGGAAAGTAAGTGGAAAATGAATGACAGACACGCATAAAATCCGTAGCAGGTAGCAGTCTTATGCAACTGCAGTAAACAGGACACTTAAACACCGAAACACCATCCACCAAAACGTCTATATCACAAATGCTACATCCAGAACCAGAAGCGAAGCTTTCGTTTTCAGGGCAAGTCGATAAAGCGAAATTTTGGGAACCTGTGCTGTCATTGTCTCACTCCAATGGAAGCTCCTGGTGTGACAAATGTATCATAGGCAAGAGAGCGTAAAGATAGCTGCCGCTGGACAGTTAGACTCGTTAGGCAGCTGATGCCACTGAGCGAGCTTGTGTGCATACGAGTTTCACTTATAAGCCTTCACAATAGAAAGAAAGCATTGTATGTAACAGTACCCAGGAAAATGACACACAATCATGCTGAAACCCAGAAAGGAAAGAATGAATGAATCAGATACGGTTTTACAGCTTCCAGGATATTAAAACGAACTCTCTTCACAAAACCAGACACAGAAAAATTTTCTGAGGTATTCACGCATTATTTTTTTGGATAAATCGTGAGTGCTACCATTGCTGACGATAAACTGAAGGCGAAATACTAGTACTTTCAATACATCGGATTTATGGTACTTGAAAAACAATTATTCCCACTTGAAAATCAATAGTTAGATTTCAAAAAAGAAACAGTCCCATGTAAATGTGCTGAATAAGAGTCCTCTTACTGGTGAGTGACGAACTACTAGGGTCATATAGTTTGGTCGATTATTATCACTTTCGAAGTTTTCATTTTAATTAAATGGAAAAAATTTAAAGCACTGGTTAATTCAACCAAACCAAAATCAATACAGATATAAGAGACAAGAGAGTTCTCCCAAGTAAGATATCATTTTTGAAGTTCTGATTAATATGAACAAAGTACAGCGCTGGCTCCCGCATTGCTACTAACGGCCGTGAGCTTGAAAGTGATTTTCAAAGTGATCTGTAGGTTCAAGTGATTTTTTAAATCGAACCATAATATACGATTGATGATTTCTAAAGAGCGGCAAAATTTATGTACAAAACGATACATTATTCGAACTCATGCCAAGATTCAATCAGGGTCAAATAAGCAATCATCTTTATAGTTCTAGTTGGGATTGTTAAGGCACCTGTGGACTACAGGGTAGCGTCCTTGATTAATAAAAAAAACTTCCGCTGTCACGGGTTCGAATCCGGCCACAGCTTATGTTTCGAATAAAAATCACCAGCACTGGCGGCCGAAGATTTCCGACGTAAGAAGTCACCTCCATTCTGCTACGACCTTGTCAAACAGGGCAGAGGAGCGGACTGAGGTTCTGGGCACTGTGTTGTCCTTGGGATGGGAAACTGCCCCTAAAGGGGGAACAATCAGCAATGTTCAACGTCTTGGGAATGCAGAATGCAATGGAAACCATTACATTAAAGACACATAATGTGTATCCACGCCGACCGCGGTGGTCTAGCGGTTCTAGGCGCGCAGTCCGTAACCGCGCGACTGCTACGGTCGCAGGTTCGAATCCTGCCTCGGGCATGGATGTGTGTGAGTCCTTACGTTAGTTAGGTTTACGTAGTTCTAAGTTCTAGGGGACTGATGACCACAGATGTTAAGTCCCATAGTTCTCAGAGCCATTTGTGTATCCACAGGACGTGTGGCCTCTAATTGAAAAAGTGTCATGATGATTTCCCCATTGCGAAAAGATTCCGGAATAGCCCCCCATTCTGATCTCTGGGAAGGAACTGCCAAGGGGGAGGTGACCATTAGAAAGAGGTTGAATAACCAACGAAAGAGTAACGTTCTACAAATCTTCATGTGGAATGTCAGAAATCTGAACGTGTAGGGAAGCTAGAACGTCTAAAAAGGGAAATGATATGGATCAATCAAGATATAATGAGGGTCATTGAGGGTAGGCTTGATAAAAGAGGTAGAGAAGATCCAACGGAGAGCAGCGTGCTTCGTTACAGGATCATGTAGTAATCGCGAAAACGTTACAGAGATGACAAACTCCAGTGGAAGACTCTGCAAGAGAGACGCTCAATAGCTCGGTACGGGCTTTTGTTGAAGTTTCGAGAACATACCTTCACCGAGGAGTCAAGCAGTATATTGCTCCCTTCTACGTATATCTCGCAAAGAGACCATGAGGATAAAATCAGATATATTAGGCAGAGGCATACCGATCTTTCTTTCCACGAACGAGACTGGAATAGAAGTGAGAACCGATAGAGGTACACAAGGTACCCTCCGCCACACACCGTCAGGTGGCTTGCGGAGTATGGATATAGATGTAGATGTAGATGTAGAAATGGAAGAAACAGGATGATTTCTGGTCAGATGACTACAGGGTAATCTCAGCAGCAGCAGAAAATGTTGTAAAGGGGTTAGTATTTATTATAAATAGAAATGTTGGGCAGAGAGTGAGTTACTGTGAAGAGTTCAGTTATAGGGTTTTTCTCATCAGAATCGCCAATAAATCAACACTGACAACAACAGTTCAGGTATACGTGTCGACTTCGCAAGCTGAACATGAAGATATAGAGAAAATGTATGAGCATATTGAACGGGTAAAGGAAGATGAAAATCTAATAGTCATGGGGCACTGGAATGCGGTTGTAGGAGTTGAATGAAATGTTACGGGGGAATATGGAATTGGTACTAATAATGAGAGAGGAGAAAGACTAATTAAGCTCTACAATAAATTATAGCTAGTAACACTGAATAATCTGTTGAAGAATCACAAGACGAGGAGATGAAAATGGAAAAGGTGGGGAGATTAGGGGAGACTTCAGTTACATTACACCATGGTCAGACAGATATTCCGAAATCAGGTACTGAATTGTGAGGCGTACCCAGGGGGATACAGAGCCAGATCACAATTTAGTAGTGATGAATAGCAGTCTGAAGTTTAAGAGACTTCTCAGGAAGAATCAATGTGCAAAGAATTAGGGTGTACTAAGGATAGAAGACACCCTAATTCTTTGCACATCGATTCTTCCTGAGAAGTCTCTTAAACTTCAGCCTGCTATTCATCACTACTAAGGACAGAAGGGTGTACTATGAACAGAAGGTTGCACCCGTGGTCTAGGGGTAGCGTCTTTGGTTCATAATCAAAAACGTCTTCGGTCCCGGGTTCTATCCCCGCCACTGCTTACATTTTGATAAATAATCAGCATTGGCGGGAGAAGACTTCCGGCATAAGAAGTCAGCCTCATTCTGCCAACGGCCTTGTCAAAGAGGGCGGAGGAGCGGATAGAGGTTCAGGGCACTCTCTTGTCCTAGGGGTGGGAAATCGCCCCTAAAGGCGGAAGAATCAGCAATGATCAACGACATGAGGATGCAGAAGGCAATGGAAACCACTGCATTAAAGACACGTAACGTGTATCCACAGGACATGTGGCCTGTAATTGAACAAGTGTCATGATGATCTCTCCATTGGCAAAAGATTCCGGAATAGTCCCCCATTCGGATCTCCGGGAGGGGACTGCCAAGGGGGAGGTTACCATGAGAAAAAGATTGAATAATCTACGAAAGGATAAAGTTCTGCGAGTCGGGGCGTGGAATGTCAGAAGCTTGAACGTGGTAGGGAAACTAGAAAATCTGAAAAGGGAAATGCAAAGGCTCAATCTACATATAGTAGGGGTCAGTGAAGTGAAGTGGAAGGAAGACAAGGATTTCTGGTCAGATGAGTATCGGGTAATATCAACAGCAGCAGAAAATGGTATAACAGGTGTAGGATTCGTTATGAATAGGAAGGTAGGGCAGAGGGTGTGTTACTGTGAACAGTTCAGTGACCGGGTTGTTCTAATCAGAATCGACAGCAGACCAACACCGACAACGATAGTTCAGGTATGAGGATATTGAAAGGGTAATGCAGTATGTAAAGGGGGACGAAAATCTGATAGTCATGGGCGACTGGAATGCGGCTGTAGGGGAAGGAGTAGAAGAAAAGGTTATAGGAGAATATGGGCTTGGGACAAGGAATGAAAATCACAAGAGGAGGAGGTATACTTGGAAAAGGCCGTGAGATACGGGAATATTTCAATTAGATTACATCATGGTCAGACAGAGATTCCGAAATCAGATACTGGATTGTAAGGCGAACCCAGGAGCAGATATAGAATCAGATCACAATATAGTAGTGATGAAGAGTAGGCTGAAGTTCAAGACATTAGTCAGGAAGAATCAATACGCAAAGAAGTGGGGTACGGAAGTACTAAGGAATGACGAGAAACGTTTGAAGTTCTCTAACGCTATAGATACAGCAATAAGGAGTAGCGCAGTAGGCAGTACAGTTAAAGAGGAGTGGACATCTCTAAAAAGGGCCATCACAGAAGTTGGGAAGGAAAACATAGGTACAAAGAAGGTAGCTGCGAAGAAATCATGGGTAACAGAAGAAATACTTCAGTTGATTGATGAAAGGAGGAAGTACAAGCATGTTCCGGGAAATCAGGAATACAGAAATACAAGTCGCTGAGGAATGAAATAAATAGGAAGTGCAGGGAAGCTAAGACGAAATGGCTGCAGGAAAAATGTGAAGACATCGAAAAAGATATGATTGTCGGAAGGACAGACTCAGCATACAGGAAAGTCAAAACAACCTTTGGTGACATTAAAAGCAACGGTGGTAACATTAAGAGTGCAACGGGAATTCCACTGTTAAATGCAGAGGAGAGAGCAGATAGGTGGAAAGATTACATTGAAAGCCTCTATGAGGGTGAAGATTTGTCTGATGTGATAGAAGAAGAAACAGGAGTCGACTTAGAAGAGATAGGGGATCCACTATTAGAATCGGAATTTAAAAGAGCTTTGGAGGACTTACGATCAAATAAGGCAGACGGGATAGATAACATTCCATCAGAATTTCTAAAATCATTGGGGGAAGTGGCAACAAAACGACTATTCACGTTGGTGTGTAGAGTATATGAGTCTGGCGATATACCATCTGACTTTCGGAAAAGCATCATCCACACAATTCCGAAGACGGCAAGAGCTGACAAGTGCGAGAATTATCGCACAATCAGCTTAACAGCTCATGCATCGAAGCTGCTTACAAGAATAATATGCAGAAGAATGGAAAAGAAAATTGAGAATGCGCTAGGCGACGATCAGTTTGGCTTTAGGAAAAGTAAAGGGACGAGAGAGGCATTCTGACGTTACGGCTAAAAATGGAAGCAAGGCTAAAGAAAAATCAAGGCACTTTCATAGGATTTGTCGACCTGGAAAAAGCGTTCGACAATATAAAATGGTGCAAGCTGTTCGAGATTCTGAAAAAAGTAGGGGTAAGCTATAGGGAGAGACGGGTCATATACAATATGTACAACAACCAAGAGGGAATAATAAGAGTGGACGATCAAGAACGAAGTGCTCGTATTAAGAAGGGTGTAAGACAAGGCTGTAGCCTTTCCAACCTACTCTTCAATCTGTACATCGAGGGCCCGCATCTCGTGGTCGTGCGGTAGCGTTCTCGCTTCCCACGCCCGGGTTCCGGGGTTCGATTCCCGGCGGGGTCAGGGATTTTCTCTGCCTCGTGATGGCTAGGTGTTGTGTGCTGTCCTTAGGTTGGTTAGGTTTAAGTAGTTCTAAGTTCTAGGGGACTTATGACCACAGCAGTTGAGTCCTATATTGCTCAGAGCCATTTTGTACATCGAGGAAGCAATGATGGAAATAAAAGAAAGGCTCAGGAGTGGAATTAAAATACAACGTGAAAGGATATCAATGATACAATTCGCTGATGACATTGATATCCTGAGGGAAAGTGAACAAGAATTAAATGATCTGCTGAACGGAATGAACAGTCTAATGAGTACACAGTATGGTTTGAGAGTAAATCGGAGAAAGACGAAGGTAATGAGAAGTAGTAGAAATGAGAACAGCGAGAAACTTAACATCAGGATTAATGGTCACGAAGTCAATGAAGTTAAGGAATTCTGCTACCTAGGCAGTAAAATAAGCAATGACGGACGGAGCAAGGAGGACATCAAAAGCAGACTCGCTATGGCAAAGAAGGCATTTCTGGCCAAGAGAAGTGTACTAATATCAAATACCGGCCTTAATTTGAGGAAGAAATTTCTGAGGATGTACGTCTGGAGTACAGCATTGTATGGTAGTGAAACATGGACTGTGGGAAAACCGGAACAGAAGAGAATCGAAGCATTTGAGATGTGGTGGTATAGACGAATGTTGAAAATTAGGTGGACTGATAAGGTAAGGAATGAGGAGGTTCTACGCAGAATCGGAGAAGAAAGGAATATGTGGAAAACACTGATAAGGAGAAGGGACAGGATGATAGGACATCTGCTAAGACATGAGGGAATGACTTCCATGGTACTAGAGGGAGCTGTAGAGGGCAAAAACTGTAGAGGAAGACAGAGATTGGAATGATGCCCAAAAAAAAAAAAAAAAAAAAAAAAAAGATAGAAGAGATAGGCTTGAAGTTCTCTGAGACTATAGATACTGCAATAACGAACAGCTCAGAGGCAGCTCAGTTGAGGAGGAATGGAAACCTCTGAAAAGGGGAGTCACAGAAGTTGGTCAAAAAAACATAGGTACAAAGTAGGTAACTGCGAAGAAGCCAGGGTTACAAAAGAAATACTTTAGCTAATCGATCAAAGAAGGAAGTACAAAAACGTTCAGGGAAATAAAGTAACACAGAAATACAAGTCGTTAAGAATAAAATAAATAGGAATTGCAAGGAAGATAAGTCGAAGAAATCGAAAACGAAATGATTGTGGGAAGGACGACTCAGCCTATGGAAAAGTCAAAACGGCCGTCGGTACAATTAAAATCAGGATGGTGACATTAAGAAAGACATGGGGATTTCACTCTTAAGTGCAAAGGAGAGAGCGGTTAGGTAGAAGAGGAGATGACTTGTCGGATGTGATTCAAGAAAAAACAGGGTTTGATACAGGAGGGATAGGGGATCCAGTACTCGAATCAGACTGAGGCTATAACATCTGACTTTCGAAGAAATATCATCCACAAAAGTCTGAAGCTTCCGAGAGGCGACAAGTGCAAGAACTATCGCACAGTCATTTTAACAGCTCATGTATCCAAGTTGCTGACCAGAATAAAATACAGAAGAACGGAAAAGAATATTGAGGATGTGTCAAATGAAGATCAGTTTAAGAAAAGTATAGGCAACAGGGACGTTGCGGGTGATAATAGAAGCAAGACTAAAGGAAAATTAAAACACGTTCATAGCGTTTAGTGACCTGGAAAAAGCGTTCAAGAATCTCAAATATCGAAAGGTCTTCGGAGTTCAGTGGAAAACGGGGATAAGCTATAAGAAGAGACAAAATGTTCAAAAGCCAAGAGGGAATAATAAGAGTGCAAGTTGAAGAACAAATTGCTCGGGTGAAAATGGGAGTAAGACAGGTATGTAGTCTTTCGCCCAAACTCTTCAATCTATGCAATGAACAACTAATGAAAGAAATAAAAGAAACGTTCATGAGTGGAATTAACATTCGACGTGAAAGGATGTGAATGAGAAGATTCGCTGACGACATTGCTGCCCTCAGTGAAAGTGAAGAAGAATTACATGATCTGCTGAATGGAATGAAAAGTCTAATAAGTAGAGAACATGAATTCACAGTAAAGCGAAGAACGACGAAAGTGATGAGAAGTAACAGAAATGAGAACAGCGAGACACTTAACATCAAGATCGATGATCACGATTTACATGATGTTAAGGAATTCTGCTACCTAGGCAGTAAAATAACCCATGACGGACCGAGCAAGGAGAATATAAAAAACAGACTACCACTGGCAAAAATGGCATTCCTGGCCAAGAGAAATCCACTAGTATCAAACATTGACCTTAATTTGTGGAAGAAATTTCTGGGAATGTACGTTTGGGAGAACAGCATTTTATGGTAGTGCAAAATAAACCGTGGGGAAACCGGAATAGGAGAAAATCGAAGCATTTGAAGTGTAATGCAACAGACGAATGTTGAAAACTAAGTGGACTGATAATCTAAAGAATGAAGAGGTTCTGAGAAGAATGTTAGGGAAAAGGAATGTATAGAAACATTGACAAAAGCAGGAACAGGATGGTAGGACATCTGTTAAGACATCATGGAATGACTTTACTAGAGGAAGCTGTAAAGGCAAAAGAGGAGAGAAAGACAGAGATTGGAATATATCCAGCAAATAATTGAGTACGTGGGTTGCAAGTGATACTCTGAGATGAAGAGATTGGCACAGGAGCGGAATTTGTGGCGGGCAGCATCGAACTAGTCAGAAGACTAAAGAGAAGAAAAAAAGATATTAACTCGGAACACAGCGAAATACGAGGTTAGATGCTGATTTGGATGGCATATCGTGTGACGGAAGAAGCAAAAAAACTTAAGTAGTGTCTTTTTAAAACTGAAGGTGTCCAGAACTTACAGTTCTCCTTTTACCATACCGCTGTTTCGCCCTGTCACTCAGTGTCGCAGGTGTTAACAAGTAGAATATTTATGCAGAGTCACGATTTGTGGCACAGGTCGAAAGTGAAAAATAGATTTTATTATAATGATAATGTGTCCACTCTGGTACACTCTATTGACAGCTTATTAGGCACGGCATATGGCCAACAGCTTCACAAAACATTTACTGCTTCATGTAGCCTGTTGTCAACAAACTCTGTGACTACCTACATGTGTCGTAGAATAATGTTTGTGATAGAGAAAACCAGGGATAGAGAGAGACAGAGATGGAGATAGAGATAGAGAGAGAATATACAAAGAGTTAAATACACGGCCCAATCAGATTAACGTAACCACCATTTACAGTCGGCGTCGAAGTTCAATAACCACTCACTGAGGGCAGGTGGGAACACTAGCAGCGGTGGGCACATAAAGCGTGTCGGGAGGCGGTAAAAACAGTGCCGTCGTTTTTCTAGTGCGAAAATGGAGCGATTTATTTGACGTGCTGAGTCACTGGCCTCCGAGCCGAAGGTGGAAGCGTTTCCGAATAGGCTAAGTTTGCAGACTGTTCGCGTGCCGCCATGGTTAGAGTATATTCTGCATGGCAACATGGTGCTATCCAAAACTGGCGCCAACGCGAGTGAGGTTCACAAGTGTGGTTGCCAAGGGTAAACGAAGGCTGCAGAAGTGTGTACAGAAGAATAAACGTGCAACTATTAAGCAACTGACAGTCCAGACGACCAAAGGGGCTACCAACAGTGTCTCCCCAACGACTAATCAGTGAACGTTGCTGAATTTGGGACTCTTCAACAGTCGCCTGGTTCACGGGCCCATTCTGACTGCTCTTCATTGGCGACAAAGGCTGGAATGTGCTCGCCAGTACTGTCACTTGACGTACACTCGGTGGCGACAGGTGGCCGTTTTAGAAGCATTACGTTATATGCTGCGTCAGACAGATGGCCATTGGTGTTTACTGCATGAAACGTCTGAAAGCAAGCATCCTACAAGAATAAAAAATGTTCAGATGTCTGTGAAATCTTATGGGACTTAACTGCTAAGGTCATCAGTCCCGATGCTTACACACTACGTAACCTAAATTAGGCTAAGAACAAACACACACCCATGCCCGAGGGAGGACATAACCTCCGCCGGGACCAGCGGAGGTGGTCTCGTTATTCTTTAAGGCACATTGGATCAACAGAAGCGTGCATTTATCATTGGTGAACGTGCCCACCCATATACGCTCCTTGTTTTTCCTTGGCATTGCGGCATCAATGACCAGGACAATGCAACGCATCACACAGCTCGCAGTATACATGTTGAGGGTCGAAGAGCACCAGGATTAGTACTTCTCTGGCCATCAAACTCCTCGAACTCAATAACGGACCTTCGGGACCACCTGCACAAGGCTGTTGGCACCGTGGATCCTAAACCTAGAAACCTCCAGGGCTCAGGAGTCGGCCTGGCACCACATCCCTGACGGTACCTTCCATCAGCTCATTGACTCTCTTCGTGCGCGTCTCACAGCATTCCGCGCAGCAGAAGTTGGCTATTAAAGCTTTTGGCAGGCGGTCACTTTAATATGGACTGTGTGTGAAGCACCAAAATTAAACGGAACTCGTGTGGCTTATGATGAATGTATGTTTAGCATCTGATAACGTTTCAGATTACCCACCCTCCTTGAGTACCGATGAGGAGTATCAAGCTGAGATAGTAGCTCGTTCATAGCACCAGCTTACAGAGAGCACCGTCACTTTGGGCGTGCGACTTGGGCGCGTTAGTTGCCTCTTGAGTGCCAGTAAATGCACCGCCCTGCACTTGTCCAGCAGTTCTCGCCTTCGATGCGCATCGTTGGTTGTAGATGAACTGAGCTTGCATGGGGTTCAAAAAATGGGTCTGAGCACTATGGGACTTAACTTCTCAGGTCATCAGTTCCCTAGAACTTAGAACTACTTAAATCTACCTAACCTAAAGTCATCACACACATCCATGCCCGAGACAGGATTCGAACCTGCGACCGTAGCGTGCGCGCGGTTCCAGACTGTAGCGCCTAGAACCGCTTGGACACTCCGGCCGGGCAGATTGCATGGAAGAAAGTTTTTCTATTCGTGTAGCTCCATGGTCTGTTTACGCATGCTTATGACGACTTTGCATCTGACTAGCCTTTCAATTTTTGAACTTGGCGGTGATCGACCATAGCAGGCACATGTTTGTGTCACGGATCTCTTCGTCACTACCTGCGAGTGATCACAAGTTGTGTTCTAGCGACATCTAGTAGGATAGACGTATAAATCACACAACTGGCCAGCCTGCTGCCATATTTTTCGCTGGGAAAATATGTTAGACTTTAAAGCAACTGATGTGTTCGATTTCAGAGCCAGATATGGCAGTTATGGTTCATGGGACATGCAAGTAATTAACTGATGAAACACGCAACCGGTGAGAGGGCGGGGAGAAATCATTCATTCATCTCCAAGAATACATTGAGAGACAGATGTTTCTAGAATGAATTTTCTCTCTGCAGCGGAGTGTGCACTAATTGGAAACTTCGTAATAGATTACATTGGGACTCTAACCTGTACTATGTGCCTTTTGTGCGGAAAATGTTTTAGTGGATGAGCTCTACTTCCGCCAGTACGTCTACATCTACATGAATACTCTGCAGTCCACCCTCTAACGGGCGGTTGAGGGTATCCCGTATCGCTATTAGTCATTTTCTTTCTTGTTCCACTCACAAATGGAGGGAAAAACGAATGTTTATATGCCTCCTTATGAGCCCTAATTACTCGTATCTGATGTTCTTGATCTGTAGGAGCGGTGTCTATTGGAGGCAGTAGAATCGTTATGTAGTCAGATCCAAATACAGATTCTATAAATTTTCTCAATAGCGTTCCTCGAAAAGAATGTCGTGTTCCCTCCATGGATTTCCATTTGTGTTCCTGAAGTATGAGCGTAAGACTTGCGTGTTTTTGGAATCTACCACTAACGAACCTACCACCCCGCCTCTGAATTTTTTCGATGTCTTGTTTTAATCCGACCGTATACGGACCCAAAACACTCTAGCAGTACTCAAGAATAGGCGGAACTACCGCAATATATGCGATCTCCTTTGCAGGTGAACCACTCTTTCCTAAAATTCTCCCAACAAACTGCAGCGGACCACTTGCCTTCCCTACCATAGTTCTCACATGCTCGTTCCATTTCATATCCCTTTGCCACGTTACGCCCAGATATTTAAACGAATTGACTCTGTAAAGTAGCGCACTAGTAATGCTGTACCTGAACGTTGCAGGTTTGTTTTTCGTACTCGTCAGGATTAACTTACATTTTTACACATTTAGATCTAGCTGCACTTCATCACACCAATTAGAAATTTTACCTAAGTGGTCTTGTGTCTTTCAACAGTCACTCAACTGCGACACCTTACCGTACACCACAGCATCATCAGCAAACAACCGCAGATTGCTGCCCACCCTGTCCATCAGATCCTTTATCTACACAGAGAACAGTAACGGTCATGTCACACTTCCCTGGGGCACTGCAGACTATACACTTCTCTGTGATGATAATTCACCGTGGAGGACAACGTATTGGATTCTATTACTTACGAAATCTTGGATTCATTCACACGGCTGTCAACTTATTCCACATGCTCGTACCATCTTTAACAGCCTACAGTGGGGCACAGCGTCAGAAGCTTTCCAGAAATCTATAAATATGTAATCTGCCTGATGCCCTTCATCCATAGTTCGTAGCATATCCAGTGAGAAAAGGGCAAGCTGAGTTTCGAGGGAGCGATCCTGTCTAAAAGCATACTGATTCGTGGACATAAGTCTCGGTCTCAAGAAAACTTATATTCGAACTAAAAGTGTGTTGAAGGTTTCTACAGCAAATCGATGTCAGGAATGTTAGTCTGTAATTTTTCGGGTCCTTTCTTTTGCCCTTCTTATACGAAGGAGCCACCTGTGCGTTTTTCCAATCGCTTGGGACTTGCACAAAGGGAGAGATTCGCGACAAACGCAAGATAGGTAAAGGGCCAATACTGTACAGTATCCTTTGTAAAATACTGGACGGGCTGACTTACTTGTTTTCAAGTCCT